>NW_009942204.1:0-35546 GCF_000696875.1 Nestor notabilis | reverse complement strand
CAGGAATGTTCAAAAGCTCTCTTTTCTCTACTGATCTCAGTGATTGCCTCCTTAGTGTTCAGGTTACCAGGGCATGTATTCCAGTAAGTACTGCAGTAGTGATTTCAGTTATTTTGAAATCAAAGCAATGTTCAGAATGTTCCCCTACGATCTTGCAAACTCAAAGGAGAAGGAACAATTCTCCAGATATGTTTCATTCAGAGATACAAATTAATGCATCTGATTTATTTGGGTAATTTTCTTAACAACCTTTTACAAGGCACACTGTTGAAAGTTTCTGTGAAAATTGATGGTTTTCTTTCTCTGCAAGCATAAATATATAGTTTGTTTTTCATTAGGTGATTTTAACTACAGTGATCATGTTTTCTAGGTGACCTAGCACATTGATATGGATAAAATGATGAAAATAATCAAGAATGGTTACAGTAAAAAATAAACTGGATTTACTAGAACAATGTATTACTGACCTAGTGAGATTAGATTGTATTCCCTGTTGCACTTCAGGGACTATAATTTAATCTGTACTCACTTGCAAACATTTAAAACACCCTTCTAGTTTTTAATATAGCAAGCATCTATTAAAATTGCATTCCCATCCTTCTGGAAGAAGCATCTACAGCATGTCCTTTTCAGTTTCAGAATGGATGTGACAGTGGGCCTGGATGAATCCAGTTCTTGCATGTTATCATACAGTCGTAACCTAATTGACTCAGTAGAACCTTTGGAGGTGATCAAGTTTAATCCTTCACTCAAAGTGGCACTAATGCCACACTGTATCAGGTCAGTCATGGATTTGTCTAGCAAAGTATTAAAAACCTCCAGAGATGGAATTATTACGATCTCTATGATCCACTACCCACTGGGTGAAAAGCTTTTGCATATTGGCTAGACTCAACCTACCAAACTGAAGTTTGTTACCTTGTTTAATGCTGCTGAGAAGAGTTTGGCTCTGTCATCTTGCAACTACTCTTCAAGTAATTGTAGGCTATGGTTAGGTTGCTGCTTAGTCTCTTCTTTGCCAGACTGTGCAAGCCTATATGTGCTTTAGTCCTTTTGTCACCATGGTAGCCATCTGCCAGACCTTCTTCAGTTTTGCAACATCCATTTTAAAATGGAGGAAAGCCCAACTAGGTATGGTTATAATCTGTCATGTTCTAAGAGAAAACTAGCTAAATAGCTGATCTAAAAGACCAATTAGTCATGAGAAAACCTAAAAATATCTACCCATGTACTGTTTATACTAGCTCTACTGCTTATAGTATTCCTGTCAAGATACATGAAAAGGAATTTGAGCTATAGGGGTTTTGCATTAATTGGTAATATTAAATGACTTGGCTAAATGTTGCTTTGTTGACAGAAATTCAAGATAGTCTGAAAAGCATGCAAAAACTGATCTTGGCTTGAATAAAGATACAGGTCTGAGTTCTCATGGGGAGATCTTTACTGAGGAGGCAACTGGAAGGAAGTAAAGCACTTTTTTGTGTTAATATACTGGGTCAAGCATATTTTTAGATTCCTTGTCAGAGCCACGGTGTCTGGTTTGGGTATGGTCTTGAGAATGTTTTCAAGTATTCTTTATCAAGAAATATTCTTTCTTGATTTGCTCTTCTTGGAATAGCAATTCAGAAAAGGGCTGGAAAAATGCACATACAGATACTCTAGGGAGATGTATTTTAAATCTTGGAATTTAACTTGTTTGCCTGTGTTTGAAACAAAGTATTGATTGCCACTATAATTGAAGAAAGATTTTATTGGTTCTCACAAGTGCTTTCCAAGTAAACAAGGCAAGTGTTAGTGAAATGATTTTCCATGCTGGGGTAGGAGTTATTGATGCTTCCCAGAGTCACCTAGACTTTGTGTGGGATAAAGGCCCTTCTCAATCATGTTTCATTCTGGAGTGGCTTTATGTGACTAATGATTTTGAAATTTATGATTTTAAACTAATATTGTGTATTACTCAGATAACTTCATATATGTAAATATTTTTTTACATACAAAGATTTAAAACAGTGTGTTAATGAATATCCCAGAATTGTGTGGCTTTTTTTCATTTTCAAGTGTTCATTTTCAAGTATTTAACTCTTTCATTAAGTCATTTTATGCATGTTTATTCCCCTTAGATTTTAGATAAACTGTCAGTCCTGGATTAAACCTTTACAAATATTTGTTTCTCTAAACTAGGTAATAAAACAGTTTAAGAAGTCCTTTCTTTTAGAAATCCTTTAATGCTTATACTTCACAGAGTGATTTAGCTGGTCTTTTATCAGAAAAGTCTTCATTTTAAACTGTGGTGGACTGACCCTGGTCAGCAAATAAGCACCCACAAGCTGCTTGCTCATTCTCCCTCAGTGGGATTGGTAGAGAATTGGAAGAACAAAAATGAGAAAAGTCTTGGGTCGAGCTAAAGATAGTGTACGAAGTGAAGACAAACCGTGATGCAGAGGCAGGCACCCACCTCCTACCCGCAGTTCGTGCTACGTGAGGCAGGGGCGGCCCCCCCCCTCCTCCCCGCAGACCAATGACTAGCCAGTCCCTCAGCAGTGGCTACTTTGGAAAGACTGCCCACACACACACACTGTTATGCTGAGTGTGATGTAACATGGCACAGAATATCGCATTTGTTGGAACACTGCTGTCCCAGCCGTGTTCCCTCCCAACCTCTTGTCCACCCCCACCCTGCTCACTGAGGGGGGCAGAGTGAAAAATAAAGAAAGCCTGGGGTCTGTGCTAGCACTGTTCAGCAACAGCCGAAGCCCTGGTGTGTTATCAACACTGTACTGGTCACCAGCCTAAAGTACAGCATCTTACAGGCTGCTATAAAGAGAATTAACCCCATCCCAGCCAGACCCAGTAGGTGAACATATTTGTCTTTATTGAAAATGCAGGGACTGAGGCAGTTCCATATCTGAACAGCACTACCTCAGATGGGAATAAAATTATTCAGTCATACAGTAATGTTTGTTACCAGGTTTTTGTGCAGGTTAATGATACTGGAACAGCATTACAAAAGCCAGATTAATTGTTTTCCTTAATCAATAAATCCATCTCTGAATTTGTTTTAGCATAAAATCATATCTCTAGACCGAAAATCACAAGCAAAAATTGCCTGTAGTTGACTCAACAATTATTGAGGTTATTGTGCACAGCAGTATTTATATTGCATTGCCACTTGTGGGTGCTACTTTTAATTTCAGCTGCTGAAATCTGTATTTCTGTGAAATACCACTCTACATTGTAAAAAGAGTGTAATTCAGCACCTTCTAATGCCAGATTTCTGAGTGTTCTGGCAATATTACGATCTTTGTAAGATTAAGCTCTAATTGCCAGTGTTTTGTGTCATTATCTGTGTAACTTGATAATAACAGTCAGTAATAAAGGTCAATAGGAATGGCTTTTTGACTCATGAATTATCAGATGTTTTATAAGGGAATTTTCTGTGATGTATTTCACTTTAAGGAAATTCTATTTTAGCAGCAAGTCATTTGCCTGAATTGACACTATTGCTTATTGCCCCTTTTGTGACAGTACAGAATTGCATTATGCTTCATGACTTTTCATCTTCTTGAATAATGACATTTCTATTTAACACGCAAACTGTGATAGAACTTCAATCAAAAATGCTCAATACACCAGAGGGTTAAACAGAAATTCCTGAGAATACTAAAGCATACTTATTTTTACATTTATGGACACTGAAACAAATCCATTTTATTTAATGGTATGGATCTTTATTAAATGCTGGAGCTGGTCATATGCCATGGTTTAACTCTATCCCAGCTAAAACCAGGACAGCATACATGTTCTTGTCATTAACCAATAAATTCTGTTGGTTTAATTTTATTATGGAAGGCTAGAAAGCACACAGCTGACTTAGAGAATGCTAACTTGAATCAGGTAAAGGATTGCCAAGGAACGGTGATTTACTATGAAATCTGGGAAAGATCAGAGTGAATCTTCCCACCCAAGCCTTTTTTTATCAAGCAGAATTAGATTTGCAATTGATGGAAACAGAAAGCCTCCACTTAAGTTGATTAAAAAATAATGTTCTTGTCAGAAAGTTTTTAGTGTAAGTTATTCTCCTGGTCCAAGTCTGCAGGTTTGTCAGCTAAACACCTGTCTTTTATAATGGCATTAGTGATATAAGGCTATGGATATACGTAGGCAAGGCCTAAATCTCTATAGGATCAAGTCCCATGTTGTACTTCACTTGTGTGTAGTAAAGCTTCCTGCTTGGCTGACACCAAGTTAAACTGTTCCCTCCATCATGTGATACTCCAGTTGATGATAAATGTTGATTTGTTTGGTTTTTCTTAGTGCCAAAGACCACAATTATTATGAAATTATCCTTTATGTTTATAAATATTTTTTTACTTTGGTAGGAAAGGCGTGCTGTATTGCAGAGGAACCTTATGTTTTCATTTGGTTACCCAGCAAGAAATGTAACATTTACCACATTCAGGACTGCTTTTTATATATCAATCCTCTGCTTAATGCTATAGGTTTGTGTTTAAGTATGTGCCACTTAGGAGATCATTTGGTTAGTGGCCATTGGTGCAGAAATACCGTAAATAATAATGTGTCCTTAGTAGAGTGTTCAAAACAAACCTGGGAATCAAAATAGCAGTGCTTGGCAAAAACCAGGCAAAAGTTGAAAACAGTTATCTATCCAAAAGGTTTGAAGATCAGTTAAAAAAAGATTGCAGGTTCACTAAATCAACTCTGCTTGTCATATTTCCATCTTTTAAAGATCTGAATAGTAAAAATAATTCACTAAATGAAAAAGAAAAACCGCATACATTTCTTTCTGTAGCTTTTTTTAAACAGTGAAAGTAAATTCCATACATACAGGAGGTTTGTGGTGTTGGTTTCAATACCTAGAATTTCCTTGATTTCCTGCAGCTTTAAAAGATAATGCATCAGGACCTGTGTGATGCAGTGATGTTGGTATTCAGAGATACTGGGGATTTTGGTTAGAGTTTTTAGATTATGTCCAAACATTAATGTTACTTGCTGTCTTATTTTCCCCAAATCATTAATTCTTGACTATGTTAATACCTTGTTTAAAAAAAAAACAACTTAATCTCTGAGACACTTGAAGTTGTTTATCAGTTGGTTTTCCGTATACGTGTTATACATTGATAAACCTTTTTATTTCAATCTACCTAAAGGTAATGAGGAAAAATAATCCAGTTAACTTTCAGTTTAATGCAACAGTCAACTCTGTAGAAATAGAACAGCTTCCTTGTCAGGCTCTTGTACTGTCTGGAATTACATAGATTTTAAACCAGTCATAACTAATATGTTCCTACACGTGTTGAGTAGAAGGAAAGATACAACCAATGAGAGGTATACAAGATGAAAATTCAGGCAATTCAGTGGAATGAAAGGTAAATGAAAAGGGAACACAATACATCCTAGTTAATGTGCATAGCAAGTGTTGGTTAAACCTTAGATTAGGGCTTCAGTCACACTTTCCCTTCACTGTGACTATTTCTGTGCTTTAATGTGAGCATGAGAGTAATTGTTACAAGATCTGGGCATATGCACCGATCTATATTCAACTTCAATATATAGAATGGATTACATGCTTCTGCATGGTGTGGCTACATTGTAAAGCACTTTGGCTTTAGCTGTAGTTGAGCAGAACTCTTAAAGATGATGCTGGCTGGCTGCATCTGGATTCTTGACTACACAGACTGGTTGGTTTTGTAGTTTTGGGATTTTTTTGATCTCAAAATTGGCATGTGGCCCTCTGGGTAGCTGCCCTCAGGGACAGAGGAACAAAAGAGAGTTGGCAGCTATTTAAAGACATACTTCTTGCAGCACAAGAGCCCTTGATTCCCATATGTAAGAAGACAAGCAGGGAAGGCAGGAGAACAGCATGGCTGAGGAGAACAGCTGGTTGAACTAAACTGTCAGAAGGAAATGCACAGGCACTGGAACCAGGGACATGTATCCTAGGAAGAATATATATTCTGGGATGTTGCCAGCATGTGTAGGGGTGGGATGAGGAAAGCTAAAGGAACAGTTGGAGTCTGGAATGAGGCAAGGAATTTGAAAAATAGTAAGAAGGGCTTCTTTACAGGTACATTGGCCAGAAAAGGAAGATTAAATAAAAAATGTGATTTTATTTTTTTTCCCCTCAGTTTTCACTGGCACTCACTCCTCCCACATCTCTCAAGACCCTGAACCTCAAGGCAGGGACTGGGAGAACCAGGTCCCTCCCTTTGCAGGAGAAGATTGGGTAGGAACCTGAATCTACACAAGTCTGTGGTACCTGAAGAAATGCATTCAGGGTCCTGAGGGAAGTGGCAGATGTAGTGCAAAGCTACTGTCCATTGTATTAGCAAAATCATGGCAGTCAGGTGACGTCCCCAGTGACTGGAGAAAAGGGAATATCCCACCTATTTCTAAGAACAGGAATACGGAGATTGTGTGCTTTGGAGGTACTTTACTTGGAGAATTAGAGGAAATATTTTCCATATAAAATAATCAAGCATCCTAAATGGAGGTTTCAACAGACTTTTCCTTGTCTTTGACAATTCAGAAAGTGAGCTATAGGGTGGTGTTTCTCAAAAACTGGAATTTACTCAGGCAGATAAAATGGTATGCATTTCCACTGGAGACTTTTGTGTTACTGTTTCACATACAAATACCTCAGACCAGCTCTTGGTGTCAGTACCTTTCAAATGATGAGAGAAAAATCCAGTTAATATTGAATCGTGATTTTGTGCCTTGCCTTTCCATTTTCTACTGATCAGTCTTATGCAAGTGATCAAAAGCATGTAATTTTTGTTTACAGGGCAAGTTTTTAGCGTTATCTTATGCCTGACCCTGCATAAAATGTCTTCTGTTTGGCTCCTGATGCAGCAGCTATATACTAAGATGAAAAAGAACAGGGTAAACATGATCAACCCACCATGCAGTAATCCAGAGTGTATAGGTATCTAGAAAATTCAGAAGCAACAGATACAACACAAATACTCAAACAACAATAAAGTATACATCCAAAAAGCTTTTTAGTATAGTTACTGAATAGATGAGTGTGGATGTGTGGACTGCGTTCTTGTATTTGCTCGTTTTTAATGTGTATGTGTTAGGCTGTGTACAGAGCCCTTTCTAGATGAACTTTAACAGTAGCTGAAAGTGTAGTGACTATGGGATAACCCAAAAGATTACATTTTCTGTGTACTTTACTACTCTGAAACTTAAAAAGCTGCTTTATTGTCTTTCCTGTAGCTATTACTCTGAATAGTTACTTACAGATAGGTAATTTAAAATACTTATCATAGGAATCATGATTAAATGGTAACAATTTTATGAAAGTAAAATCAATACAAATTGCATAAGGTTCATGGGACAGATTTTATAAGCTTTTTGTTGTGGTAGCATAAACATATATGAATATTGGGCCACTTTTTTTGAAATTCTGTTTCAGTCTTTCAGATATAGAACAGGGATTATTTTCTCCTCACTGTGTTATTTTGATTCCCTTTTTTGCTGACAGTATTTATGACCATAAAGGAAGATATTAAAAAACCTCACAACATTTGCTGAAGTGATTTGCTGAGGCTGCGTGTACATAAGTAGAAGATGCTTAAGTAAACTTAGAACTTTGAAAAATATTATCCTTGATTAGTTCTTTCCACAAAGAGGATAATGAAACTTTACTGGATTATAGCAAATACAAGTGAGATTGTGAGCCTGGCACAGGTTTAATTTGACTGTGTTCTTTCTGTCACTTAGGGCTTCACGAGATAATCAGTCCATAAGAAATGTAACTATCAAAACGATTTAGGAACTTTTACTGCCAAGTGCTTAATTCCTGTAAGAATTTGTCTAGTGGCATATCTTGGTTTCCATTACTGATTTTACAGTTTGCTGGTTGTATGCTCCTACATATCCATCTGTTATATGGGAAGGAAATGTTATGTGGCCTGTAGATACAGTAGTTGCCTGCAACCAGTATTTTAGAAAATGTTTGAAAAACAGTTATGGTGGAATAAGAGTAATATTAATACAAGCGGAGAAAAGAAATTCCAGGTGTTTGTCGGAGGACAAGTTTAAGGAGTGCAATCTGTAGAAAACTAATATTGCTGAAATATTTCTAAATTAATTTCCTAGTACATATGGCAAATAAATATGTTAATCTAGTTCTAACTTTCTGCTGTAGCTGAACCCAGGACACTGCTAAATCTGTATTTGTGCAATTTGGCTGAGAGTTTTGAAGGCCATTAATTTGCTTGCAAACTTTCTGCATTTTTAAATTGTCCAATAAGTGGAGCTGCCCATTAATCATATGATGAAGAGCCATCACTCAGAGTGACAATAAGACTGTGTGTCTTAGTCAAGAATTGTACAACACCTGAAACGGCTACAGTAAAATAATTTCAGAAGATAAAACACAGAGGGCTCTAACCATATTAAAACATGTCAGTAAATAATAGTTGTTTGTTACTGGTTTAATTTCCAAAATTTCTGAGGTGATTAAACTCTTATGGGGACTAATTGTAAATTATATATAACCATTGTTACTCAGGTTAATAAAAATGGTAATACCTGTGCAAAACCAAACTGCTTTCATTGACATAATGCAATTACATCATGGAAAACAGCATAATAAAGCAAGAAGAAAACCCTTGGTATATGTAATTTCAATTTAAACTTCCTTTGGAATGAAAAATACTGGCTGGGTGTGGAGACTGCTTTTAAACTGAACAGAAAAACTCTTTCTTACTGTACTATTCTCTTGAATTAATTAAATCAGAGTATAAAATTTCTGTGTGAATGAGTTGATAGAAAATATTGTAGGTTTCCTCTGATAAAGTGCTGCTCTTACCAAAAGAAAGGCTCGGTCTGCAGCTTGATACAATACTTTCTTATAAAAATCTTTGAGTGTGGCTTGGGATATCCAGGTGTCTTAGACCAGAGATGTCTATCTAAGAAAGAGAACTTCAAGTTTCTCTCTTGAATGTTGTCCTGTGTTTTCATAGTGGTAGAGCAACTGTTAATTTCCCAGGCTAACGTGTCATCCGCAATGAATCTCAGCCAATAGTTCTGTAGAAAAATCGCAATGGATATCCAAAAAGAAAAAGTTGCAGACATTAGGAAAGCAAAGAACTGTTCTTCCCATCTTTGCTACAGGTCTCTCAGTAAAGAGTGGGTTTGCTCTTTGGTCTTCTCTGAATGCTCTGTGTGGTGTGAAGCTGAGTAGGATGGATGATCAGAACACGGAGTCAAACTGTACATGTGGTGTTAATCTCTAGTTGAAAAACACATGTTTTCAATAAGATCCATTCTTGCAGAGTTGTATTTCGTCCTGAATGTGTTAGGTTAGGATCTTTAATTTACACTGCATTCAACAGGACATTTAGATCAGCAGGGAGAGAGTGGATTTAATCTCTTGGAGAAGAACACGCATTTTGTTTGTTTCAACAGTTAGGTGTCTATGGCATAAGGAATGATGAATAAATTCAGCCCTGAAATACTTCCATTTGCAAGTAAAAACAGTGATTATATGGTAGGATTAATTGTACAGTCATTTTATTAGACTGTATCTTTAGGTAAGTGCAAACTTTTTAACAGCTTTGCATGTCCCTACTCAGTATTTCCTGGATAGCAACCCTCATTTTGCCAAATCCTAAACTCTAGAGAACAGTTTAACCCTGTCAGTGCTGTATGAATAATACAAGAGAGTGAAGCTCTTTTCTTTTTCTATCACTCATCCCAAGATTTTTGGGGTGGGAGAGAAAAAACAGCCAACTAAAAGTTATATGAGATTTAATAGAAACATAAGAGCCACCGAACCCAAGTGAAAGCTCTTCATTGCATTGTTCTTCCATAATGTGATTGATTAAACATTGTTATACATTGTACTACAATGTTTGTGTGTTATCTTGAGTTCCACTGTTGAAATGAATCCCGGTCTTCAGCCTAACAGGTGTCAAAAACCCCCCTTTGCATACAGGATGAAGTACCAAGTCATAGTTTCCTGAGCTTTTACTGTGAAGTAAAGAAATGCAAATCATACTATATCTTTAATGTTCCAAGGAGATGTTTAAAGATAAATTCAATTGAAATTAAAATTTATTCTAATCTCAATAGATTGATCTCCACTCTGAAGGATGTCCACAGCTCTAAATAAAATTTAGTTGATATAAATGACTACCTCTCTTTAGGGCAACCACTTTAATAACAACTGGAGTATAATACTGACCATGGATACTACCAGTTATCATCAAAGTTATCCCTACTTGAATTAAAAAGTTGAAAACTAATGCCAGAAAGCATACAGTACAAATAGTTAAATTGTGATTCAATGTACATTGCAAACATATTAGTCAAATAGCAAATAAAGGGAAAATATCACCATGCAGGCCTCGAACACCTTTTCCAGTTTTACAGGAAAATACAGCTTTGAAGTGATGCACAGTAAAGTGCCTATAAAATGTATTCCACATATAAAATACAAAGTACTTTCAAAGGTAGTGAAATTTTCATCTGGAATGTATGCCTGAGTGAACCCTTTTGTGTGTTATTTGTTTTCAGTTTATAGACAGACGTTTGTTCTATTAACATCGCTACTAAATAGTCATGGTCAAGGTGTTCATGTTTATTGATGTCCTGAAACCAGGACAATGTTATATGCCTGTATTTACAGGCCATTGCTTTTGCTTTTTTTTTTTTTTTTTTTTCTTTTTTTGTTGGTAATCACAAATAATGTGTCTCTTAATGTGAGCAGAACATATTTTGCTCATTTAGCCACGTGCTTACATGGTGTTTGGATGTAACTTAGTGAAGAGTACTTTTAAAAGAACCTTCACGATTTTCTAACTGTCGTGGAAGTAGGAGAATAAATTAAAACAAATGAAAGGTGCATTTAGTTAAACTTAGTTGCATTAAGTGCTGTACTTAAGAGACAGTAGCCCAGATGTATTCAGAAGTGTTTTGGATTTTTTTGATCTGTGTCTAATAATGCGATAAAGTGACTCAGTTACCTCAAAGGTCCATAGATGTTTTCTTCTACCTGTAGTAGTGAATTTCTGCCTGTAATGTTTTGGAAAATAATTCAAGATACAAGTATAACAGAACAATGTTTGGCTGACAAGCATATAGTTAACATCTGGGTGAAATGTTAATAGTGATAAAGTTCATTAATAGTCAGGTACACAAAGCTGGTTAAATATATCTACTGCAAATACTCAATTCAGAAAATAAATGTGCAGATTGACTATGAGAAATATGCAAAAAAACTTTGAGATTGGATTCCTGTTGTTATCTGGTTTATATTTTGTATGCCTCTCTATATTGAGTCCTTGCAGGGCATAGAACCCACAGCACTTTCAGTTCTTTCCATCTGTCAGAAGACTGGGGGAAAAGGGCAAAATGGCTCAGTTGTCGTTCGGGAGAACGTAGAGGACACTTTCAGTGTTGTTCAAAGCCCCATTCTGTAAATACAGGTTCTGGAGACATATTTCTGCATCTGGATTCAGTCCCATTAATTCCATTGACTAGTCTTTGAAATGTTTAAGTAGTTTTGAGTGAGTTCTCAGGTGCCTTGTTTGTAAACAGGAAATTAGTCTGCTTTTCAGGTCTTAAGTTTATAGATCATCTATCGATATGGTCATCAGTAACAATGTTTGTCATTTGGTTAAAGTTGTTTCAGCTTAAATCTTCTGACTCACCCATCTAATACTCTTTTGAAAATCTGATGCAGTGATCAATAATTTGAGAGATTTGCCTTACTAACCAACAGGTAACTGCTGCTCTGAGTTTTTAACTAGTTTTTATTTTGGCCTTTTTTCTAATTTGCTAAAATACTGCAACATTCAAAACCAAAAATCTCTAAATCTCGACTTCCACATGAATGAATAGAAAAGACTTGACATGGTCATGTTTCTGCACTGCCAGAAGTCTCTCTTACAAGGCATTATGTCCATGTGTATAAGTTATAGTGGGTTTGATAACACTGCAGCTATAGCAAAGTCTGTGACATACTCTTGACCATATAGATGAGTGATCCAACCAGATTCTGGTTCATTCCTTTTGGGTCTTGTGATCATCACCAGCAAAAGTAACAACGAAAAAGGGTCTTGCCTGTTTTCCCTCTGTTTCCATGACACTAATTACTTCAAGTATGGTAAAATATTATGTCTCCCTCCTCAGTTTACACCTGGTGGTCACAAAATTCTGGCCCTGCAAACTGCAAGTCTTTATCTGTTATCCTTCTAATTAACTTCACAGTACCCCAGTTGTGCATCAGGCATTCAGAAAAAAGGAAGCACAGTGCTTATGTTCTGTTTTAGCAGTTTATGAACCTGTCCCACAATGTGAGTGCTGTGTGACCATACCTTAATCCAGTCCTGAAGGGCATACCCTTTGTATTTCCAGTAAGGTATTGTATAGGAATTTAGATAATGAAGTCTTACACAAATTCACTTAGGTGTTCAGCATCTTCAGTGGAAATTAATTTTTCTTAGGTATATAGCAATAGGAGTGAAATGAGTATGTAACTTTATTTCTTTTAAAATTTAAGGTTATCTATTTGCATTAATTTGTATTTTTGATGAGTATGTTCTACTAAATTCACCACTATGTGTCTGCTGAGTGGAGTTACTACAAGTATAAATTCAGGCATCAAATATAAAAAAGAAAAGGGAAGATGGCCTAGGTATAATTGAGAAAGCCCTAAGTTTTGGACTGATATAGTAGAAGCTGGGTTTGGGCTTAAAGAAGTTTTATTGGTTTTGCATGAGCTGGAAAATATGCTGTAGCTTGGGGAAATGGTGTTTAAACTCTATTTTTTACTTGAGAGATGAGAAATACAGAATGCTATGGTCATATAGAAGCACTTCAATTGAATGTTGTGGGATTTATTCTACGCTGTGTATGCTATGTTTATCATTACTGTTATCTACTTTTCTATTTCTGAGGTGTTCTTTCTGGTGCTGTTTTGCTCATATAGCTTAATGGAAAATAGCAAACTATAACACCATTCTATGAATGTTTTTTGCAATCAGTGCACTTTTCTTTCCCCATAAGTATGATGGACTATTAGAAGATGGGCTTTTGTATTGCAAAGGCATGCTTTTTAACAGCTGCTTTTCAATATTCTGCTGAATTCTTACCTCTATTTAAAGTAATCCTTGAAACTTCTGCTCCTACATGAGTGTTTCAATTCTGAATAGTGCATTTTATTGCAACAGCTGTGCACATGGATCTCAAATTTCTGTTGTTCTTGGTCTGCTGTGGGTTTGTGCACATCTAATCCATAGTCTGCAGTCTTCTGAAGGGAGGGGACCTCCCCTGTTCTGTACACAAAAAGTAGTTGGGACTAGAAATCTTCTGTGCTGTCACATACAGGAAAAAACAGCCTGAACTCTGGAGATTGTGAACAATTGTGACAATACAAGTTATGAGTTGATTTCTAGTATGATTAATTGGGGCCTCTCACAAAAAGCATCAGTCTAAGCCAAAGATGGTGAGCAGTGGGAAACAAATACAGTGGACATTGTTTTCAAATACTCAAAATATTCAGCAACTTTTTTTAATGAGAAAGGGTGTCTCAAGAATATTCAAAACTCCGTAAATCGTGGTAACACCTATACCTTCATGTGAAAAGTATTAACATAAGCATATTTCAGCCTGATGCTATTTGTGTTACTTGGCAATGATTATTTTCTGTTTTCCTTTTTTTTTTTTAAAATGCATATACCAAAGAATGTTATTTTATTTTATCTCCCACTAGTTAGGTGCTTGGTAGATAATATTCAGAGAACCTTTTTTGTGCTAATCCCGTCACTCATGCCAATAGGTAGATTAACAATTGCATTGCATAATGTTTGGGGTTTTTATTAAGATGATAAACCTTACCTGTAGATATGAGACTGAGATCTCCAATTCCACTGCCCCTTCTTGGATAAATACAACAGCCTGATTAATGTGTCAAGAATTTGAGATCACTTATGAATCAACCTCCTATTTCATTTCATTATTATTAGTCTGTGATACCTCTGTAATGCTGCCACCTTAATCAGAATAAATAAACCTACCTCTTGAATGGTCGTAAAGCATGAAACAGAAGAAATAAATAAGCACAATACATGAGCATCCTTGCAAAATATCATCTAAACTACCACAGGGAAATCACCACTTAGTAGTGTGAAAAAGTGTAAGTTGACTAGTAAGTCAGCATGTCTGTAAGACAACGGAAGCATCTTGAAAAATTCCTCTGTAAAGTTGTCTTTTTATGTAATTTTGTATAATAGGTTATTTAAAATTCAGCTGTAGATAATATTTCACCAGATTTTATATAGATTTTCCTACTACCATACACACAGTAAATACTGCAAAGATGGACTATGCTACACAGCTTGCAAGTTATTTTGTGCAAGATCATTTTTTCTTTAACAACAACATCTATGTGAAATTTACTATGCTACAAGAATAGCTTTATGTGGAATCTTGTGAATTTGGAATATTAATGTAAGATAAATTACTTTTAAATTGAATTTCTAGAATGCAATTGATTGAGTTTGCCTGGAATGAATAAGGAATTATCCACACTGTTATCTAAAACTTAGATATGCTGCTTCTGAGCAAGTCAGGGGACAATTTAGGAATATTTCTGATAAGTGCTGTGTATCTCACATTGCCTTTGATTACTTGAGAAACAGAAAAGCAATGTTTTGGTAAAGTATATCTTGAAACCATCTTTTATAGGTAAGGTAAAGGTTGAATTTTCAATTTGTTAAAAGCAGAAGTATAAAAAACTTTCTGCCTTCATGTCTGAGAAGATCATCTCTGCCTTCTTGAAATCTTTGCATACCTTTAAAAGATTTTATTTGTTGCAGATTATTTTTTTCTATAGCCAGCACAGACTTAAATTTGCTGTATTCCTTAGAACATTGCCCCAATATATGTTATTGACCAGCACGTTCAATGGTTATGAAAAACAAAAGGGCCATAAGACACAAAACTGGATAGATGGCTTGATGTTATTCTGGCATTCAACTTGCTTAGCTATAAAAGCTTTTCTCCACTTGTCAACAGGGAAATCATTCTTGCAAATTCTGCGGTGGCAGATGATAATAGGTAAAATTCATCCAGGAGGGGCAAGGACAGTGGAAGATCTCTTAATTAGCTTTTTAATTCACAGTATACTTTTTTTTTTCTTACTCGTAAATAACTTGTAAGGTAACAGGGTGTGACTCGCTTGAAAAAATAATCTTGTTTTGATTGCAAAGGAATCCACTGCTTTCTGAATGCCAAACTAACAATGGATATCTTGCTTATGAAGCAGAAATTTACTTTTTCATCTAATGAGTGAAGAAACTGAAATGAATACTATAAACAGGATTTTCTGGGGAAAAAAAAAAAGAAAAAAGAGCAGCACAGTTGGATTTGATTTGAAAAGAGCAATAGCAGGCATATGTCATGTGTCATTATAGGAGAGAACTGGCGACAGTATTATTCATTATGTGGTTTCAGAGTGCCCTAAATTGAAGTATAAGATTATTGGAAGTGGATGATTTCCCCAGATTATAGCTTAATAGTGACTAAAGGGCCCACATTACTCATATTTGCAATGAAAATAGTGCCAAAAAACAGCAGTAGTTGACTGGAATGAAATGTGGAGCCCTCAGGGTTTTAGCTTGAGATTCAGCTTAATTGTGTGTCTCTTGCTTAATACAAATGTCCCCGAGTCTCGAGGGCTTGTGTGCTTTCAGCGCTTGCAAATGGAGCCAGCAGTTTCCAAAGTATTTACCCTTTCTTTTTTTTCTTCACTGCTTTCTAAACAAATTATTATAATGACTTTGCAGACTAAAGTAGGTTTCCCTGTTTCTGACTGTTTATTATTAACAAATGCTGTGTTCTTTCAGCTTCCTGTCAGCTTTTGTTTATTTCGTTTATGTGCTTAATCTTCTATCATGGCATGGTTGGAAGAGGGTTAGGGTCTGAATTGTCATGAATTGTCATCTTACTTTTGCACTTCTCAAAAAATGGCCACATAAGAATGGCCCAAATGGAACTAGGTTACTTTTACCGTAGTACAACTGATGTGTTGGTCACTCTTGTAAATAAAATAAAAGTGCTGTGAATTACTTTTAAACAAAGGCAATATTTCCAAGCAGATTTATTTAAGTACTTTTAGGAATAATTTAAACTGTGGCTTTTTTATACTTCTAGGGGCATATGTTAGCCCTACTTGGATAATTTTTTGCTAAATTGGTTGTAGGTTATGCACAGTAGAACAACTAAATTAGAAACAACCTGAAATCTACACACATTTGACAATAAAAAAGGTGTTGTATTTCTTTGATGGTATTTAGAATTTGTCTGTGCCACATGCCATGAGATGAAGCCAAAAATACTGTATTTCTGTAAAAGAAAATTATTTTGTTGTGTGAGGGAGCTGGACTTGAAGTGCAGAAGAATGACATTTAATTCAGTGCTATGCGTAACTCAGACATGACTTCTAACCACTATACCACTATGCTTCTATTCCCTGTCGATAAACTGGAAAGAGAAGTACCATCTTTTTGCCTGTTGAAAATGTAACGTGTAAGTAGCAAAGACTTATCTTGACATACAAAATGCCTTTGGAAAGGACCTCAAGTCATCCTGTCCATCTACTTTAAAAAGTAAGGCATGGAACTAAAGCATTAAGTGTTCTCTTAAAAACAGGGAGATAAGCAGTGGAAGAAATTATTGCTATATTGTGTTCTGTCTGGCAAAAATCATGATTTCTACTTTTTACCTGCAATACCTCACAAATTTGAAAAAGGTATAAAAGAACCCCAATATTCTGAAAAAGATGCTTTTTGTCTTTGAATTCAGAGGGATCGCTTAAGTCTTCCTGGGTCAACGAGGTTGACTCAGAAAGTAACTAGGATTAATTGATAGAATGTATAAATAGTTAAATGAAGATCTTAAATATGTATTAAAAATAAACTGAACTGTTAGACCTTCTGAGTTTGTCTGATCCCTGTGTAATATATCTCATAATGTTGATCTTGTGGCTGTCTTCTTCAAAGAGAAAATTACTGATGAGGATTTTTAATTGGGATTATTTCCTTTAGTTTAAAAGATTAAATAGCTGTCTTGCAGTGCTCAGCAAAATTTCCTGCAGGCATTTGTAACTTTTGTAGATCAGGGGTTTTTTAATATTCATTAGAAACATTGCTGCCTGAATTCAGCCACTTACAGAAATGGAGTTACTGTATAAATTGCAAGATTCTGCCCTTCAGAAATCACTCTACTAGATCGTATTTCTGCAGTACAATAAAATATTAACTGTGCAACAAGCAGCATGATACTGGAGAATCCCTGAGGTGTTATGCATTTAATACAAAGGAAGAATATCAGTAAAGGTGTCTGGGGTGATTTGATGTGATAATTTTTAATATATAGGATAAATTCAACATGAAGAATAAAAATGATCTAGTTCTAAGGTGAGACCTTAAGATCTGGAAACAAAAATTCTCTAGGAGAAAACCCGTATGAAATGTACAAATGACTTTTGAAAACCAGAATGAAATTCTCTGTATAATAGTTTAGGCAAACACACTTGAATGATCACATAATAAGATTTTTTTTAATCATGATTTATATAATAAATTTTTTGAGATGAGTTATTAGGGGATGAAAGCTACATCCCATTGTTCTCTGAGAAACACAACTGAAATGATTATATTCTTTCCACTTCCATGTAGCAAAAATTGTTTTTTTCCAAGGTGATGTTTTTTCCCCTGTATAGTATAATATTGTTCTTCCACCTCTTGGGGAAAGAAACAACATCTTTGGATATATTATGTTTTCCCTAAATCAAAAAATACTTCCCCTGTATCAGAGTAGAGGTGAACAAGTGGGAAAGCCTTGTTCTTCGTAGGGGTTTAGCTGGTACAAGGTTTGGTCTGACAGAGCTTGCGTAATGTCATTACCTGCCATGTAGGCTGTGTTCAGGAGGAGATGACTTTTGTTGTGTTCTGACCTGACATAATAGACTATCTGGTGGTGATAGACTTTTACTGGCCTTGAAATCTCTGGATCTGACTCCCTCCGTTCTCCGCTGCGTTTGCTTCAGTAAGGGCAAGGGGGCTTGTTGCTTTATATTCTCTCTGAAGCTTCAAAGAATAGACCCAGCTAGAAATAGATAAGCATGAAAATACCTCAGGTGGCTAGCTGCTATGTTTTCTCCATATGCCAGTTTTAATAACAGTTGACCAAATACAGGATGGGAATATAGGTTTTTTCTCAGATCATGTGGGACATTTATTTTTACTTTGGGCCTTGTCTGCAGCAAATAAAATAGTTTGTCCTCTGGTCTCAGCTGGACATAAATCATATAATCAAATCACTGCCATTTTGGGAATGGTGTTTGTTATTTGCCCTGTTCTAGTATGTGCCTTTTTACTTTCTTCCACCTCTTCTCATGCACTATATAAGGTATAGTGGGACTCATTTAGTGGCCTGCAGACTAGATGTCAGACCAGATGATTTGGTCCCTTCTGTCTTTGACATCTGGGAAAGGTATGAAGTACAGATATTGTAAATCTGACTCTGCTAGTTAGCTACTGTCACAAAGATGACTTCTGTGCCTTGTGCCTCAGTATTCCCATCTGGAAAACTTGGATATTATTTACCAACTTCAGACAACATAAATAGTAAATATTTGGGGGAAAAAAATGAAAGCTTAATTAAAATGCTCATTTCAAGAAAACAAACACTTTGGACTTGATCATCTGCATTAGAGCAAGACTGGAACTCAGACAAGATAGCAAAATTGTTCTTCAAATGTTACACATTTTTTGTTGAGTGATTACATACAATTGCACAGTTGTCTCGTCCTTGTAGTATTCTTCTGTTACTTCTTTTCACAACCAAAAGATGTGGTATGTTACCCATTACACTTTCTGTAAGCTTCATGCTGTTAACGTTCATATCTATTAAATTCTGTGTCCCAAAATACAATGTATGCAAGGGAATACTAGTTGAAATCACTGTATTTATTTCTCTCTGAAGAAAAGTATCAATGTAGTAGAATAGGACGTCTCAGGGCTAGAGATCTTGGAATTTACATTCACCGTACCAGCAATCTACTTTGTGTTCAAGATAATAGGAGACAGTACTTTGCTAGGAGCAGCATCTTTCATGTCTCTTCTGTTGTATGAAGCCAAACCCTAAGGCAGTGAGATAACATATATTAATAGGGACAATGCTTTTATAATATTCAGGGAGTAAATATTAACCATTTCTGTGTTAATTCAGAAGCAGAGTACTGTGATAGTTGAATATAAAACCAAATGGAGAAGTGTCTGCTGCTCTGTAGATGCATCTTTGGGAACAGAAGTAAGTAGACAGCATCAAATAGGCGAACCAGCAGTGCAGAGTAAAGTTCTTTGGATTTCACTTCTTCACATGCTACCTGAATCTCTGAGAATTGCGAAACCTCAATTGCTTATGTCTCTGTAAAGAATCTGTAGTTTTCCTCTATTTTCTACAAAAATATAGTTAATCTGTATTTCAAGTTTACAGTAGGAGGTTTCTGCTTAGTCTTTGCATGACCTTTGCATGCACAATATTCTCAGTGCTTGATTATTATTGTCTGAAAAATTAACCTTTTCAAAGAACTAGAAACTAGAGCTACAGCTAATACCGTATCCTTCTCATTATTGTCTACATTCGTAAGTATATCACTTTAATAAAATAACGAGCTTGGTTTGTCAGAAAAGGGAAGACACCTCTGAAGAGCTTTATTTTCATTTCACAGAGCTGTGCCACTGTATGTTTATTGTTGTAAGCTAAATGCTTCATCATTTAATTATGTCACCATTAACAGCCACTTATGATAAGAGAAACTTCTTGTGAATTTTACTCCTCCTGAAAAGTACAGTATGCACTGATAGGCTCTTGTTCTCAATTAGACTGTCACCAAGGTATATAAATGTTGGGGTTTTTTTATGTCAGGGCATGGAAGATGGGCCAGCTAAAAGGAAAGCAGCTGTTTTACTCAAGTACACAGATTTTAGTCTTAAGAATAACCTCATGTCCTAGTTAAGCTCTCATAATGATTTTGATGTGATCTGTTGTGGCAACCATATTGGTTTCTATGTTTTATTATTCGTATAACAGCTCAAATCTAATCCTAAGCTTATGTGATATAATACTATACATATGTACTAATATCACATGTAATATAACTTATATGATATTACATAATCAAAAATACCATCTGAAGTAGTGTTTAGTTGCACATCAGTATGTGCTTGGTGCAGAAGTCTATCCTAGGCTATACGGGAATAATAGAGGAGGACCCTGGGTAGCTGTTAAAACCCAGCATTGTCAAGGATCCGTTTGGATGAACAGATCTTTGGGGGTTTCCTTTACTTTTCATTTAGTGGAATTTTAATATAAATTGAACTCCAGAAAGACTAATCAGAAAACCAATGAGAACAGGGTTCTTACATAAACTGGTCAAAATATCTGAATGATAGCTCTTTGTGGTTTGAGTTTCTTACTATTGTGTGATTCTTACTATCTATGATTCTGTCCATTTTACTGAGGCGCAGTTCTCTAAGTCTGGTACTACATTTTGAAAAGGCTGAGTAGGACAAATAGAAAAATAGAATTTCTTCTGTGAAAATTAAACCATTATAATGAGTAATTAAAAGGGAGAAATGTAGAGAGAAAATTCATTAAGGATTACCAGGCATTTCAGTGAGACTGTAACTATGAAGATATCAAAATCATAATTACAATTAACATTTAAATAGCTCTGACCCCAAATCTATTGCAAAATCACTGCAGTTATGCTTATATTCAGTTCAGTCCTAACAATTGCTGCAATACATGGGTTTATTTATAGGATATATCCTATACAGGAGAAGTATTCAAGAGAAGAAATGTGAGAAGTGCTCCAAATGAGGCAGCTGTGGATTGAACCCTGACTTTTAACATTCTTAATTTCCATCTTTTGCTATTGGATATCAATGTAACTTTCATCATTTCCTCTGTTGTAGCATCAGGAGTTGATATTAGCAAGACATCCTGCAAGATACAGTGAGAAATTCTGATGAAAAAACATGGAAAAATTAAAAGCCAGATATTGTTTTTATTGTCTACATTTTTAACATGAAAAGTAGAAATCCATACTGTGTATGTTCCAAACTCTGCTTTTGCCTGACTGCTCCTCCAGTATCAAAAACGTAAAACCCTGCAATAATTTTATTCCATTTTCTACTCCATTCGCTATAAGACTGAAAGGATTGTAATTAGACCTACTTCACAAGGTTTACTGAGACAGTGTCTGTACATGAAATGAAAAAGTAAATGAAGTAAAAAGATGCTTTAGTGTCAGGCAAATATTATTGGGGTTGACAATGTTAACTTATTTAGTAGGAAAGAAGTACTCTCTTCAGTGCCTGAATTACTAGAGGAATTCTGGGGTCTGTGGCATACAGAAGGTTGCATTAGAATATCATAAACAATCTGACTTACCCTTTAAAGTTTTATTAAGAGCTATTTTTGCTAGCACATAGGTTGGCTCTAAAATGTTGGTTTCTTGCTTCTTCCTTTTCTGATTTAGGTTGGGATAGTAGATGCAATTTACTGCGATGATATCAGCATAGCATTGACAAACCTATACAGCATTGTGTAAGATTTAATTTGTTCCAACTTATTTTCAGAGTTCTTATAAAGTAATTTCAACTTTTCAACTGTGGATAAATCTGGTTAAAATACATTTAAATATCCAGATCTAGTGAGAATTGTGCATGTGGTTGTAATATAGCAAATAAACAAGAACTGCAATCATTACTGCTCTGGAATATTTTGTACAAATTGATTTGGCCTCATTTTGTAATTCACTAATTTGATATTCAAAGTCTATTTGATGTTGTTCCTTCAGCACCTCCTACTTAAATTAGCAGTACTGAAATTGTAACCTAGTAGACCTATATTTCACCACACTTTGATTTCTCAGTAACTACTAAAAAGGAAACATTTATTATTTTCTCTGACCAATAAGCAAAACTGTATGGCAGAAATAAAATTTAGAAAATGGCAGTGGAGCCTTTCATCAAGTCATCATTTCCCAACACTTAATATTTGCATAAATCTTTGTTTAAAGTCAAGCAAACTTATTAACATTTATTTTTAACTTTATTCTTATCTTCAACATAACTATTAAGTGGCCTGGTTTACTTGCTGAGCAGATTAAGAGAGGCTCATGTATATAACCCATGGACAATGGCCTAAAAATAGGTCATAACATGGGATTAAATTTGAATTTCCTTGTTCCCATTTGAAGTATCTTAACTGAAAAACTTTTCTATTTGTTTTAGTAGACTAGTGATGGATCATGTTATTGTGAAAGGAGACATACTGAGTAGGTCCTTAGGTCTAAGAGGGATGGCATATTTATCACATATCATATGCTGAGTTAAAAATTATACCTGCTGTCTTTTGTGCTCAGTAATCCCATTATAGTCAAGGAGTATACAGTATGAAAGAGCAGATGGTTCTGTCTCTGCTGCCTTTCTTGAGTTTCTGTCCTGGCTGTACTGCTGGAGATACATTGAATTGATGTGTTTCTCTGCTGTTCTTCATTTCTACACAGGTCTTAGTTGCTCGTCTGAGAGCAAAATCTGTGGTCATTATGTGAAGCAGAACTTTACAGTGTCTGCTTCCTTAATCCATCTATTTTATCAGACTTGCTTTTTGTAGTTCTGGTACAGTCTAATCTATTGCACATTTACTGGTCAAAACTTAGAAAAAGCATTTTGCTTCCTTCTTCCTTCCTCTTCTGAATCAGATGGGTATTATATTACTGGTACCTTCAGGGCACAGGAAGTAACATTCCCTACTTGGTGAAACTGGATTTTGCTTAGGCTGTTTAGGTCAATTCTTTTCCCAAGGTTGCAGTTATTAATAATAGATTATATTTGCTTCCATTTAGCTCATTCTTCCCCAGAATGTATCACACTAAGATACCAGGACCCTCGAACTTTATGAAGTTTTTATTCCTGTCAGTTATTGCAATCTAATATTAAAGCTAAGAAACCTGTAGCTATTGCTGGACATTTCTCACGTACTTTTCCCAAACAGAAGAATATTCTACTTAGAATAATACTTCCCAATACTTAGTAGAAGAAGAATATTGACCGAGTGTGGGCAGTGTAATATTTCATTGCAGTTTATAGGTTTCCCCTTTTTAGAGCAGCAGGGGTAACTATCAAAGGACTTTATTTCAGGCATTGTTTGCTTGATTCTGTGATTTTATTGTTTGCTTTAATTGGAGTAGACAACTAAATAAATTAATATAGCTATTTTGGTGTTTGTTCCCTCATCTCTAGTTGTCTCCCAGTTCCCAAACAGATACTGTTTGCCCTCATGCTTAGGATGACTGGCATTGTTAAACCTCTGCTTTAATCCTGGAGTTTCAGGTATCTCCTAGTATCTTAGGACAAGGACAATTTTTACCTGGGAGAAAAAGTTTGCAGCCATTGACATTGATATTCCACAACAACTGATGCCGGAAACAGTGGACTATTTGTTTTGTTTTGTTTTGTTTTGTGTTTTGTTTTGGTTTTTTGGTTTTTTTTGGTTTGGTTTTTTTTTGGTTGTTTTTTTTGTTTTTTTTTTTTCTTTTGTTTTGATTTAAATGCCATACAACTTACTGGTAAACAAGTTAAAGAGTATGAGTCCAGGCTTTTGGAATGGGCTACAGTGAAATATTGAGAATTGGTTTATGCATGGAAGTTTCAAATTGCTACGTAAAGCAGAGACCACAAGCTCAGATGGTGGCAGAGTCTGAGTATTTTCCTGATTTGATTGCTAAGGTTCAAATTATTAGTATCTCCTGGCTCTGAGTGAGTATTTCCCAGCTTTTGAAATTCATAAACTAGATTGTACACTTCATCTCTTCTTGTGGAGTACTTTCTACAAGTACAATTGGATGTATTTATACTCCTGATTGAAGGCATATGCAGGTAAATACTTGGTGACTTGGAGCAGGGCAGTGTTCATATGTTTCAGTCAGGAGCTGTAGAATGGTTTGTATTTTATAAATCCAGATAAAATTGTGGCACAGAAATTATAGAACTTTGAATTTTGTGTCTGTAACCATAGGTGCTCAGTATATCAGCTGAAGATTAGGGATCTGTTTCTACAGTGTTCCTTCTTTTTGGTGATTGAATCTGAGGTTTTAGAGGTGGCAGCCTGCCTCTTCTGGAGATTGTCTGGGTTTATGTTGCAGGTTAAATATTACAGCTTTCTCATCTGGACATCTAACACTACACTCCCCAAATCTACCTTTGAACACTAGAAATAATAGCCTGCTTTCCGTAAGTCCCAGAAATGTCACTGATTCTATTTGAAATTTTGGGTACTCAAGAGGCCTGGAAAAAAAAAAAAAAAATAGTGGTTTAGGTGACTGAAAGTATTTTGAGGTGAATAGTTTTAAGGGGAAAGATTAAAACTGTCTGGGTCTGAAGCTTTTGCTATCCCCAGAATAGGCAGAGTTTCCTCATAATATGTTATCTACCTTGGAAAACTTGGAGTGCAAGTGGTGAGAGAGGCAGAGCTTGTTCTTCACACACATGTTAATTTATTTGCATTTCTTCTGAGAGTATCACAGGTATTCTAAGGGAAGTTGCACTTTTTTACAGAAATTTTTCTTCTTGTTTCAGTTCAGCTTACTTTGCTGGTATATTGCACACTTATTTGTCTTTTCAGTTTACATGAATAATCTTTCCAACAATTATGAAAGACATAATCTAGGCAATGTCTTTAGATACTAAATGAATTTAGTATACTATATCAATGTTGCTATTTTTTTTATTCCCTTTTTTTGTTGCAGTTGTTTTCTCTTAAAGCATTGAGATGCAAAATATCATGTTGTCTAATTGAGAAGGGCTTCAGAGGAAAGGTACTGCATATGTATTACTTCTAAATTCCAAAGTGCTCAGCTTTAGTATTACTGTGATACATACTTAAATGGACAATATTCTGTGTATCTTTTGTTTCTGCCAGCTGAGTAAGGTGTGGAAACCCACCTTTGTGTTGATTCTCTGGTGCGTTTGGGGCAGTTGCTCAATTACCTTAAAACAACATGAAAGCCCTAGTTCGGTATGGATTTAGAGAGAGGTACCTTTTATATCAACAGATATAAAGATTATGTAAGTAATCTGATTTTTAAGAAAGTAGATTTTAGATTGCAAACTTTATTACAAGGGCTGTATGGGTTTTTCCTGCCCTTTTTTCCCTCTTATTTGGTGGTAGCTTAAACTCCCTGATGTTTGTGTAGGAAAATACATTAATATTTGTGATACAAATGTTTACAAAAGTCAAATACAGCTATATCATACATTAAGAACAAATCACAGGGAGGTTATTCAAGCACACCTGTGCCATTGATCACAGGCAGAATCAATCTACTCATGTTGCATGCTCTTCTTAAAACCAGTAGAGTAATATACATTTTCCTGAATAGACTCCATATGACATATATTGCTAATGCTGGAATCAAATTGATTGTGACCATTGATCACTCCCTGACTACATTTTTGCATTGAGAATTTATTATGAAGATGGATCAATGTCTCACAGAAGTTTTTTGGTTGGTTGGTTTGTTTTGGTGGGGTTTCTTGTTTGTTGGTTTTGTGGTTTGATGGTTGTTATTTTTTCTTGCCTCAAAACCACAAACCTGTTCTAGAGATCATAGAATCAGAACAGTCTAGGGTTGGAAAGGATTGTAAGATCATCTAGTTCTAACCCCACTGCCATGGGCAGAGGCACCACACCCTAAACCATGTCACCGAAGACTCCGTCCGACCTGGCCTTGAACACCGCTAGGGTTGGAGCATTCACAACTTCCTTGGGCAACCCATTCCAGTGTCTCACCACCCTCACAGTAAAGGACTTCTTCCTTATATCTAACCTAAACTTCCCATGTTTAAGTTTGAACCCGTTACCCCTTGTCCTATGACTACAGTCCCTAGTGAAAAGTCCCTCAAATTGAATTTTATGCTACCGACAATTAAAATATATATTTATCCTCCTTGTTGTTAATGTTGTTTTTTTCTGTTTGTTTGTTCAGGGTTTTGTTTGTTTGGTTGGGTTGGGTTTTTGTTTAAAAAAAATGAGAAAATAACTAAATATTAGTAGAATTTTATATTAAATGATGCCAAAGTGTAATGGTCTTAGTATGAGTTCATACTGGAGAATTGCAGAGGACAAACTCATCATAATATGACTGTTCAAAAGGCAGGAAATTTGCTGATACTCAGTAGAAGTCATTTGGAAATCGGACTGCTTAGAATGTGTGATAAATGGGTTTTAACTTTGTGTATGCCAGCAAATAAAAATTACGAAAGAAGAACCTTTTTCAAAGTTAAATACTTTCTCTTTTGTGTATTTAATTAAGATTTTTTTTTTCCCCTTTGAAACCCATTTTGTGCTGAGCACTTTCTTTGAATCTGGACCCATGATGCTAAAATAATAACTTAAGATGTTCAAAAAAATCTGTAAGACTCATTTGTCTTTAACAGATCAGAGGCTTTAGTTAGCAAAATCTAACCTTTTCAATTTGAATTAAAACTTCAGTTTATATTGTGTAGAGTTACCAGTTGGTAATTTACTCCCATATGTGATTGCCTTGCATGATTGGAGCTAAATTCAAGCTAATGCTTAGAGTGGGTAGCGATACAGAGAAGTGTGCAAGGAAATGCTTTAATGACAATTACTATTTAGAATGCTGGGTAAAAATAAAGCTATATTAAGGTAGCCAAGTTAATTCATTGTTTCACTTTACTTTTTATTCCCCCCAAAACCTATCTGTTGAGGTTTCGTGGGGGGAGCCTCTAAAATGATCCTGGGAAGTGCTTTGTCAAAATGGTAATAGAATATTTGATGCAAGTATACTCCAGAGGCCCTGTGTGCCAGCCAACGAAAATGAGAAACTTTGCAAGCATCTTTTCCAAAACCAAACAAGCTAATTATGTTAGCAAACTGTATCATGAGGCCAGCCTGGCTATCCTTGGTCTCTGAAAACATTACCATCCATGAAATTTTATTTGCTAGTCAGTCCATAGTCTCTCAGCTAGTTCTAACATACATGATTCATAAGGGCAAAGGTCTTTAGAAATTTCCACATCATCCTGAATGATTCTCTGTCTCTTATAATCTGCTACATCTTCCTCTGGTATTATACCATGCATCTTTCCTTTTATACCACACAGTTCTCCCATGTTACTGCTCATTTCCCTTGCATATTACTCTATTTTCTTTTTCTTATTTTATCTGAATTTATTCGTACATAGAGTTGAACTTGATGTATTTCTTATGTTTGTCTGTAAATCAGAGACTAGCTGAATATGACAAGAATTTATACCCGGGACAGATTTTGTTCATTTCAAATAGCAGTGACCTGTGGGAGAAAGGATTTGTTGAAAAGTAATGACATTTGCTGCTAGTTCAAGACTGAAGGGAGCTTAAGGGTCAGTCTCAGACAGTTCAGTGAAAGGGGCAAAAATTTTAAAATGGATGGAGTAGATGAAGACCATCATGTTCAGATACCTATTTTCCACTTGAAGCAAGGAAAAATCTAATAACAGGTCTGGAAGGGGGGCGGGGAGGGAGAGGAGGAGATCCACAACCATTAAGGTAGAATGTGAAATAGTGTCTTCAAAACTACTAAATGAATAGAAAGCAAAGTGTGGATGGCAAATCTTGCCAAAAATATTATGCAATGATTTGTAATAACCAAGTAAATACTTCATTTGGTTTTATTTTTATATGCCACAAAATGATACAAAAAATAATTAACTGGAGAGAAATGACTGCTATTATACAAGAACTTTCTTGGTCTCTTTGAATGTGTACACAATTTTATAAATGTGTAGTAATATGAATAAATGTTAGAATTAAATGTATTTCTTAGATTCCAGCACCAGAGATGCCAATTTCCCATTGAAGGTACCCTTCTCAGATTGACAAAGTCCTATGCTAAACAGCACAAAATGTTGATTTTCTTACAGACAAGATGTACTTAGAATGGATAAATCTTATTGATGAATATCTCTAGACTGAAAGCACTGATGATGATAATTGAGTTATTTTTCTATCATGATTGCTTGAATTAATGATTTATGAAGATTCGAGGATGGACCTACTGAAATTTCTGGGAGTTATTGATTCTGAAGTCTTATCTGTTTCCTTCCTTAAAACAGAAAAGTTTTAAGATTTTATGCTTGGATGTAAGCAACTATGCTTACTCACTTGAATAATTGTATTTTTTAGGATGATTATAAACAGGATTCTGTATAGTTAATATACCTGTATTTTGAAGGAGCAGGCAGTGTCATCTGCAAGATGATGTTGTCTCGTAACAGTATTACACATTATTTTTGGCTTGGAAAATCTCCCATCCCTTAGAAAGCTCTCTTTTATTTTGAACCAATGCACTTAAACATTTTCATTTACAATAATTTGTTTTATACAGTAAGCTTTCTCCATATGGAAAGTAGTATCACATTTGTTCCAGTAAAAGGTATCCTGCTGTAAAACACAGGCCTGTCTTCATGGAGATCCATGATTAGATATTACACTTTCCTTTAGAATATCTCAGTTTGTGTTAGCCAACAGCTTCATGTAAAGGAAACTGTTTACTGGTGTTCACAATTACAGGTAAATGGAACTATATTAGTCAGATCCCAGATAATGACAGTAGCTATTCAAACTGCTCCTTTATTCAAATATCATTTATTGACATTGGAAACTTTTTTTTCCCCCTGCTTTTTTTGGCCTGGTAATCCTAAACTTCAGTAGTGTTTCTTAGTTGTATTTTGTATAATCAAAACATTAGGGAAATTTTTTACCAAGTATCAAATATTTTATGTTTAAAACTGCAGTCACTTTTTGTTTCCTTCCAAGCACTGTGAAAACTTAGTTTTGTTTTTTTTTTTTCTGGAGGTTCAAGTGAGTAGTTCACGGAATATTTAGAGATCTTACCAGTCTTCAATGTGATTGCCTTAAAGAACACAAAATTAGGCTTTTAAGAAAACATTTTTCAAAAACTGCATCTTGAGACTGATCAGATCACCAATAAACAAACAAACTTTACATTAAAAAGTGATATTAAATAAGGCATCAGAATCCTGATTTCCAAAAGCACCTAACTCCCATTTTTCAAGTAACAAAAGTGTAGGGGTCCACGTTCTAGTCTCATGCAAAAAAAAAACCAAACCAAAAACCCAAACCCAGAAGTGGTGGCTTAAAGTGGAACCAAGAGTAAATTAGGTGCTGCTATCCAGATAACACCTTGGCCAGTGGAACAGCTCCAGGCATCTTCTGCTGAAGCTTCACTGGGACTTTCAGCTCTGCCTCCAAGGTCCAGTGGATGGTCACTAATGTATCTGCTGGCTGCATGTGACAGGCAGCACAGTAGTTCTGTAAGCTTTTCTCACAACTACAGGAGGAAGTCCCTGTGGTGGGGCTTTTCTTGTGTGTAGTAACACAACTGTGGGAGTAATCACCCAGCACTGATTTATTCTTAAACATGGACAGACTCAAACACATTTTCTGTTTTGTAAGGCTAAGCCCTACTTGCCTGGTTCTGTCATTCTGCTGTTCGTGTGGACTCCAGGACCAGAAAAGAAGCAGGAGTTCTTGTCTGTATGCATGGTTTTGCGTATTATAGGAAAAATCTTCTAGTCTTTTTTTAATAACTTTTATTAAGCAAAGGAAGTAGTGATTTGAAATGTAAAATGAGATTCTCGGTAGATACTAACAGCAGCAAGCATTCAAGACAGTTCAGGAAGGATTTCCAGAAGTCGTTGAACTTGTGGTCCCTCTAAAGCAAATAATACAAAAAGCAGAAGACTGCAGATTTTAAAGAACTTCACCCATAAAAATATATGAAATTACCTAGAAATTTATGATTGTTTTTTGTTTGTTTGTTTGTTTGTTTTTTAACAGGTTTCTTCTCTTCTGAAATAGACTTTAACTCTTTTTTCACCACAATCAAACTAGTCCTAGTGAACTGCCAAAAATCCAGAGTATGAATGTGAAGTCAGTGTTGCAGCCAAGGGAACAGTGGAGAATAAATGTGGTTTTGTAGTGTTCTGTAATTTTCTAAATGAGGCTGAATGTGATTATGATCTCATTAAATCAGTGTAATCATAATCTAAATAATTTACTACTGTGAGGTAATTGTAAGGGTACATTAAAAAAAATTAGTTTTACCTCTACTCAGAATTGCTTGGAGTATTTAGTATAAATTTCATAGTTCAATAATTTGAGGAAAAATATTACAATTAAGGAAGTGGTTAATAATGTATATCTTGTTTAGTTGTGTCATAGAAGCCAAAGTAATTCCCGTTTTAATTGTAAAAATCTTACATTTAAGTAGTGTCAGGCAAATGAATCATGTCATGACTACTCATACAATCAGGTGGTGGAGCTGGCTTGCTCCTGGACAAGAAGGCCTTTTGTTGTTACTGTTGCAGGATATTGGAATCTATGTCTAGTTCGGTGCTGAATAGCCAGACTGGCTGAACTTAGCAGTCTTTCTACCTTTCTTTGTTCCCATAGTGGTAACTGCAGACATAACATGCTTTTGGACTTCAGAATAGAATCTGGCTTAACCTCTTTATCATCAGTGTGGTTCTGTCTGGAATGCGAGAGCTGCGCGGTTTGACAGCAGGTTGTCAGTGGGTTGGAGGAATTGGTAGGGTCCAGTGTCATTTTCACCTCTGTAAAGCTCACCAGACACAAGGGAGGGGTGAGCATGGCATTCTGCAAAATCTTACTGATTTTCTATGTGATATAGGGCTGCACACATCAACTTAGGTCATGACATAGGGGAGACCCTATGTTCAGATGGGGAGTCACCTTCAGTGTAGAGCTGCCGACAGAACCAGCATACAATACTGAGCCACCCGTTTAATTTGCTTGGAAGAGTTGCTTGGTGTTTATCTTTACAAGCTGTTGGCACGGTCCTCGTTGTCCAAAGCACAGAACAAATTTAAAAAAAGCTATTTCAAAAAGGCATAGTTTCACTTTGAATGATGAGTTGTCCCAAGAGAATAAGCTGAAGAAAGTAACTATATAGTGTTATTGAAACAAAGAATCAATACGAAGGAAGGAAGGAGCAAAAAAAGGGAGAAAATACACTGCAACTGCAGAAAGAGTTAAGCCATTTTTCTATTTACACGGTTTATTTCACAAGTGTCTGACTCATTGGGCATAACCAGCACAGTTAAATTACGAAATTACTATTTGGTTCTTTTTTATTGACTACAATTCAAAGCAGCTTCAAGCCTTCCAAATTTAATCCCCCCAGCTCTTTGCCAAGAACATTACCTTTTATTTTCAGCATTAAACTGTGTAAGATACCCCTAAGGCTACATGTGAGCTCACCCTCCATGATGGGAGCTAACAGAGTGTATCAATTGTTCATGATTTCCTATTCTCCTGTAAATTGGGAGAGGCGGGAGGAGCACTGGAATGCGAATTTTGTGCTGTCAGCAGTCCTTTGCAGGCTTCAGCTCAGGCAGTGCATAGCGAGGTAATTAATTGTGGAATGTTTTCAGCTCTTCATTCTGAGTTACTGTTTAGCAACCTGTCAAAACTGAGCTAATAAGCCCATTGCATGTATTTTGATATGCTTACTTTATTTTAACTGTTGGGATACTATTTCTCTTTCCCCCTTTTTGGCTCAAATGAAGTTAAGAAACTACCATGAGATAGTTAACATGGAAGAAAAGGCCTTTTCACAGAGGCATGTTACAACATTTCAGTGAAGTTTTATATTGCTTTGTCTTGAGCGAATTCCTCTGGCTTAAAGTATCAGAGATTTTTGCGAGTGTGTTTTGTGAATTGTTCTCCGTATGCTCCACCTCCTGTTCCCAAATGTGGAGTTTTATTATCAGTTGATTGCATTGCAGGTGTGAAATTACTATTTATAACTGTAATTGCTTAGAGTATCTTTTATTTGTGGAAATTAGTGCTGAACTTTAGCATAAATGTTAACAGGTGGCTTCTCATGTTTATTTAGAAAGTCAGATATTAAATCTAATTTTAATCCAATTAGATGTTTAAATGTCTCCAAATCCACTTCCCCTAATGTTGAAAAATCAGTGTTTAGCAACAAAAATATTAAAATGTTTTCAAATGTCTTAATTTCTCTTTATTTTTAAGAGCGCCTGTAATCTTTAATACCTCCCTCCAATATTTCTTCTATTTTATTCACTAAGGTAGAATCTATTGTCCAAAATTGCCTGCCTATAAGGCAATTATGGATTCTCACATTTCTAATGTTTTAGCAGATAATTTTCCTGTACATTTTGTTGTTGTATTAAGTCCAAGATAAAGATCAAAATGAGAATACTTATATGAATACATGCAAATAGTGGCATATATTAGTATTTTCTGTCCCATAAAAATGTGTGTAGTCTCTGCAGAAATGTTTGTGCAGCATGTGCAGATGATCTCTTCACATACACAGCTATACAGTTTATTGAAAACTTTATGGTTGCTCACCTACTTTTTCAATTATAAAACATGATTTATTTGTCTTCTAAACTGTTTATATTTGCATAGAGAAATAACCCTGTCATGTGCATAATAGGTCAATGAATTTTAAAGTAGTAGAACAGATAACACACATAGACAGTAATTTCAGCCAGTGTACAAATGCACATGTGTGTATGTACATGTCAGTATATCATCATTACAATTCAATGTGTGAATGCATTCCTGTGTGGTGCACATTTGACATGTTAGCATTTCGTTTAAGTTGTGAATGTAGCTGTAAAGTTGCAATTGAGAAAGTGGAACTATCTTCTCTTCTGGAAGAAAAATATTGGCTGATTTGGTGGTATATTTGATGGATTTCAAGGTTGCCAGTCTTGCTGTGTTCTAATACACTTGTCTAGATTTAACTTCTCCCCACTTGAGAAATTTGCAGTTTGTCCAACTTATACTTTATGGGGTTTTTTTTATTCTTTTTCCTCCTTTTTTTATTAATAACACTGAAGGTTGTGTCTTTCCACAAATGAAGTGACCTATAGAAGCATAGAATGGAAAGGCACCAGGTATTGAATATATTGTGAACACAAATCAAATCTTAGCTAAAAATATCCTTCTGCCAATATATTGCAAACATCAATTGTGAAGAACCACATTATCCACAATGACCTTACTGACCATCAAGGTTTGCTTTATGTTGGAGTTTTTTTTCCTTTTAATGTATCCCTGCCAAAAATAATGTATCTATACTTCTTGGACTGAATTCAGATTTGTCTTGAGTGCAAATTAGTACTGGCAAAAAGTGTTAAAGTTGTCTTAAAATTGTCCTGTCTGTTGATCACATGAAATATTTTAGTATAGGCAATTTGGTAATAGAAGTTGGACAAACGAGAAAGGCAATTCAGCTTCAGGAGATGCTCAGATTCGAATAGGAAAGGTGAAAGAAAGAGTAAAAGCCAAAAACAGTTTGATTTTATTTTTGCTAGATGAAAAACAGAAACTGAGAAAGGAATATTTGTGGGTTTGGAGAAATTAAGAGTGTACCTGACAAGAAGGACAATGATAATGGCACTAGAAGCAGGAGTTGCTTAAGAACTGGGGAAACACAAAGTGCTTTAATTTTTGCATTAGGAGCATGATTTAGGGATGGCCACTTTCATATTAATATAAAGTTGAAACCTAAGTATATAGACAAACACAGTAGTGGTGTTTGTGCTGTTGATTGATACATAGGCTGAACAGGTTATTTTTACTCTCTGAAGGTATGGAATTCATCTCACAATGCCTTCTTTTGTTGCTGATGAAATGCTTTTGACTATGTTTTCTTACAGATGTCTCAATTCCTTTCCCATTTCTCCTTCAGCGTATGGAAAGTGTGCATTCTGAGTATTAGCACACATAAATGTGTATTGGTAGAAATAAAGATAATGTTTCACTGTTACACACATTTTGAAAACGCGTGACCACCTACTTTGCAATTTTTTTTCCTTAGGGGTATACAAGCACTTCCCCGTTGAAGCAAGTAGAAGCTCTTTCATTCAGAGAGTTTAACTGCCTTTTTTCATCAGCATGTTCTTGAAGCCTAAGTGAGGGGTTTTTTTGTGTTGGTTAAATCTTAATGATAATATTTGGTAAGATTCATGGAATAATACATTCAGTTCCCCCTCCTCTATTTAATAACTTAAAAATTGGTTGTATATATATCTAAAGAGTCATATTGATTGCTTCAAGACTTTAATGCGTGTATACATTCTGCATTGAAGAATATTCTCATGTATTTACTTTCTGGTGTGTTGTTCCCTCTGTCCTAACATATAGGTTTTAAAATGTATAAATACCAACATGGTATAGTTTTCTACACTTAGATAATTTAGTGACTATGGAAGGAATTAGCCATGTTTGCTATAAAACTGACTATAGTGTCCCCTTTTATTACATTTTGGCTGTATGTGTTTAAGGGGAGTTTGTTGTGTGGGGATTTTTAGCAGTCAGGTCAGTTACTTCTCATCCTAACAGTACCTTCCCAGTTAACACAGTGATTTTTGCTAACTTTCCAAGAGCTACTAAGTCTCTGTGAATCATCAAGATAAAGATTAATGAGGTATTTACTACCAGCAAATAATGAGGTATTTACTACCAACAGAAATTACTGTGTTTACAGTAGGTATGTTGTTTCTGAGGAGAATCATAAATAAGTAAAACTGTGTACTCTACATCTGAGCAATAATCATGGATTTCTTTGTAAATATTGAGATTCAGATTAAAGGTTGATACATGACAGTGTGTGTTCAGTAGCTTCACTTGATAAATTGGCATTGATGTAAATGTAAATATAAGTATACATATTTTTTAAAGAGAAATCCTTTAAAACAAGATCACAGAGTTCTTATAATGACAGCTTCAAAGCAATTATGGACTATATGTCAGCCAAGGCTCAAGTTATACATACAAACAAGAAAATACTTGGTACATCTGAATAGAATTGGGAGTAGTATAACTTAAGAGAATGCAAGGAGTAAGGTAAAGCAGTTTAGCCTGGAAAGATAAACATATCCTGGGCTGTATCAAAACAAGCATGACCAGCAGGTTGAAGGAGATGATTCTGCCCCTCTACTCTGCTCTCATGAGACCCCACTTGGAGTACTGTGTGCAGTTCTGGTGTCCCCAACGTAAGAAGGACATGGAGCTGTTGGAGCAAGTTCAGAGGAGGGCCACGAGGATAATAAGGGGGCTGGAGCACTTCCCATTCAAAAACATGCTAAGAAAATTCTGGTGGTTAAGCCTGGAGAAGAGAAGGTTGCATGGAGACCTCATAGCAGCCTTCCAGTATTGAAGGAGACCTACAAGGTTGCCAGAGAGGGACTCTTCATTAGGGACTGTAGCAACAGGACAAGAGATAACGAGTTTAAAGTTAAAACGGGACATTTAAGTTAGATATAAGGAAGAAGCTCTTTACTGCGAGGGTGGTGAGGCACTGGAAAAGGCTGCCCAAGGAAGGTGTGAATGCTCCATCCCTG
>NW_009942203.1:0-5675 GCF_000696875.1 Nestor notabilis | reverse complement strand
AAAAAAAGCTTTTAAAAACATAATAGGAAATATTCTGGATTCTCCCCTCTGCATTATATACATTATTTCAGCATGTGCCCCAGGAATGACCCACTTCCCAGTCAAAACTTTATGAAAAGGGACTGGGCTACTGAACTATCTGTGGGCATTTTGGTGATTCTGTTCTCTGCTGCAGCAATGTTGAGCAAATGCTTTATTTATAACCTGTTTCTAATATCTCACTAGCACAAAAATAATGTTTTGGCAAAAGTCTCGAGAATGAATATTGTTTTTTAAATTACAGTTTTTCTGCTAACAGATTGTATTTCATTAAGTGCTTCTGACTAACTTTTAAGATAGACAAGTTGATAAAGTTAAAATATATTTACTTAGGATTTACAACATACTATTTCCCTACTGTTATGTACTAATGGGATATTTTAGTTGGTTTAAACTCAATTTTATGCTAGAGGAATGATCTCATACTAAACTAAAGTGAACATGAGAATATACTATTGCAACATGTTTTGCAGCTGAAAATACCTCTGCAGAATTTACATGGAAAACAATTTCTATTTTAATTTGCCATTTTCTTCATGGCCATGGCTCTCTGAGAATAAGCAAAAAAATATCTCTAATTTATCTCAAAATGAGTTATGGAGTTTTAGAAGTCCTGCTAATTTCTTTAAACTTTGTCTTAGGCTAACACTAATTTAAAAATTAAATTTTCCTAGAAGATTTACACTTCCTTTAAAAACTATTCTTCATAGTTATATGAAGAAAGAATGAAAAAGAATATGCCTTTATTTACAATAATCAAAACCTTGCACTGTTTGCCTTGGAGCAATTTCTGTAGAAACAACAAAAATTTTTCAAGTTTTTTTTTTCCGTTAAGGAATATTCTCTGTTTCATTTTACCATCTCAAAGGTTGTGATAATGTAAATGTTCAGCCCAGAGTAAAAATTGATAGAAGGGAAAAGCAAGTCATTTTCTCTCTGAGAAACTAATTATATTCAATTATATTCAGGTGACAATTTTTTAACCTCCTAAACTACATAAACCCAAATGCACAGAACTCTATGTAAGTCGCTTAGTTGTAAGTTCTGTATTTTATTACTATCAACCCATTTTAGGAACAAGATGTATCACTGGCTGATTGAAGGAGATTATGAACACATTACTTACAGGTTTATAACATTGAGTATAATATCCTGACAATGTTTAAGCTCTTTGCACAAAACAGTGACAAAACAAACAAACAAAGTTGACCAGCACTCCAAAATGAGCATATTTGTAGTAGTATTATTTGATTTTCAAATAGTATGGTTTGTTTACTTAGATTTTGAATCAATTCCACATATATGGATTAAAATCCAGACTATTCAGTTCAAGTGTTGTCTAATAGCCCCAAAGGACCTGCTTTCTAAGAGAAAGAAGATGATTTCATGCCATTTTCTGTCAGTACAGTACCATTCTTAGGGAATGCCATTGTCTCCATCAAACAATTTAACATATAAATCGCTTCTAATGGAGCAGTCACATATCTGGCGCTCTTTCAGAACAATCACACTAAATTCAAGCCCTCAGTAACGGTATTGTTAATTACATGTTATTCCAATCTTTTGTGTAGATAGGGGTTACAGATGCTGTTCATATCTGAGGAGTTCAACAGCTTAAGGCTACAGTGATTTTTTTCTATTTTTTCCAAGCTAGAAACAGTGAACCTCAGAAGGTTGAAATTTAAACTTTCCTGAGCTCAAGGGTGGTTAACCTGCTCAGCCACAGGTGTAGGACATACACAAACTCTTTTTCCAGGCTTCCCCACTAGAACCCAGACCTTCCTTTAATTAGGACAGCCTTGACACTGTGGCACACACACAGGCATGTCCAGGCAAGTATTTAAGTTTGAAGGCCCTAATCCCAAACTGAATTGTACCCAGCATAGTTTATTGTGGCCTCTGATAAAATTGTCTCTGTAAAGAGACAATTGCAGACACCAGTTAGACTTACTGAAGTCAATAAATAAATAAAAAAGCACAGTTGACTTCATAACAGTGGTGATAGATTTAGCTCTGGATTTTAATCAGACCTCAGGAAGGCAATTTTTAGCTGTGGCTTTGAATGCTGTCTATCTGAAGAGAGTAGCTGAATTCCTCAGTTAAGAGGCCTCTTTGCAAGGAGTTGACACAGCTCTTCAAGGTTTGGCATCCCAAGGAAGTGACAGTAGCTGATAAGCAGCCCTGAGTCTGGTGTCTGACCTCCAGAGACACATTTAAGTGACTAGCATCCCTTATGCTCAGCACAAGGCTGCTCTGTATCATCTGTAAAAGGCACATAAAACTTTCTCTTTACTTCTTATGCCAGGTAGAGGGAAGTAATTCTGCCCATCTACTCTGCCCTGGTGAGTCGTCACCTGGAGTACTGTGTCCAGCTTTGGAGTTCTCAGTACAAGAAAGACGTGGACCTGTTGAATTGAGTCTAGTGGAGGGCCACAAAGATGATCAGCGGGCTGGAGCACCTCTGCTGTGAAGACAGGGTGAAAGAGTTGGAGTTCCTCAGCCTGGAAGAGAGAAGGCTCTGGACGAGACCTTATTGCAGCCTTTCAATCTATAAAGGGGGCTTATAAGAGAGATAAGGACATGCTTTTTAGTAGGGCCTTTAGTGATATGACAAAGCAAAATGGTTTAAAACTAAAGGAGGGTAGATTCAGACCAGATATAAAGAAACTTTTTACAATGACAGTGGCGAAACACTGGCACAGGTTGCTCAGAGAGGTGGTAGGTGCCCTATCCCTGGAAACATTCAAGGTCAGGTTGGATGGGGCTCTGATCAACCTGATCTAGTTGAAGATATCCCTGCTCATCGCAGGGGGCTTGGACTAGATGACCTTTAATGGTCCCTTCCAGCCCAAACTATTCTATGATTCCCTGCGTACCTTGGGCAGCCTGAGTTACCCTGTGTGAGCTGGATACTCACCCATAGCTAGTCTGAAGCCTGCTGAGCAAGGGTCATATTTGCTTCATGTTGTCTATCTCTCACCTAAAAGAAACTTGCCTGGAATTCAGTTTGGAAGATCATGAAAGAAGGCGAAAATCCCTTCTGCTTCAGTACCAAGATTACAGGCACTTTTTCCAGCAAAGAGATTTCTTATTTGTTTTGTCTCTGGATAGATAACATTGAAATAACTCAAAACAAACAAAAAAATTAAGTCCTGTCAAGAAACTAAAATGTTTCAGCTTAGGCCAGTTCCATGTGAAATGATACTGAGGAGAGGAAGTACCCAAAATATCATACAAAACTTTTAGATCTTGTGAAAACTGCATTTTTCAGTGAAATATTTGTTGGTTGTGGTTTTCATCTGTACATTTCCAGCAAGCCCTATTGCAAATGTATAGGATCTAAGGAGAGTAGATCTAGAAAAAATTCCTCAAATCATCTTGTCAACTTCTATGTACTGGGAACAGATCTGTGTACTGGGAAAGGATATAAAATCATAGAATCATAGACTGGTTAAGGTTGGAAAGGACCATAAGATCATCTAGTTCCTTCTAGCCCCCTTGCCATGGGCAGGGACGCCTCACACTAAACTGTATCACCCAAGGCTCTGTCCAACCTGGCCTTGAACACTGCCAGGGGTGGAGAATTTACCACTTATTTGGGCAGCCTGTTTCAGTGCCTCACCACTGGAAGAATTTCTTGTAAAGAACTTCTTCTTTATCTCTAACAGTAAAGAACTTCTTCCTCATACCTAACCTAAACTTCGCCTGTTTTAGTTTAAACCCATCCCCCCTTTTCCTATCGCTACAGTCCCAAATGAAGAGTCCCTCTCTGGCATCCAAATATAATCTGAATAAAAATTCTTTGCAATCATAATCATGGATTGTAACTAGATGTTCTATAAAGCCCCTTCCAACCCAAAGCATTCTGTGAATCTATGATTCTATAATGAAACAGTCTTTCCGTCAATTTGTTCTCATCAGTTTTTGCATTATCTACCTCTAAGACAGGTCATAGCTTACGGAAGGTTTCTTGCATAATACTGACCTACAATGCCTGGTATCCCTACAGACATGCCTTCTATTCTTCTAGAGGTGGGAAAGGCAATCAGGAGGAAAGAAGGAGCAGAGAGGGATGAGTTCAGGTACTCCCTGTACAGAAAGATTTAAGGCAATGCTCTTCGAGACATTCAGGTCAATAAGACATCAAAAATAGATAAGTAAGTATCTTCATCCTCCTCTATATAATATTGAAGATATTATTGCAAAAGATGTAACAAACTGTCTCTCCTATGACATCTGTGGACACACACACACAAAAAAAGGTAGTAGACAGTCACAGAGTCGAAGGAGAACTTTATACTTCTTAAAACTCTTTCTCTGTATACTACTTTCATATAGTCTTCCCTGGAGACCTGAATTTTTGTCTGTAAAATAATTCGTACTAGTTTTCTGTAATACCGGAAAAGAAAAGAAAACATGTTCTTATTGCAGCATTGTTAGTTTTATCCATCTGGAAAGCATAGGTTTTCCTCTGTGGCATCCCAGTGACGGTACGAGTGGAAACATAGTGACAAACTTAGGCAGTTTAATAAGCTCCTAAACCCATTTTAATTAAAGAAAGCCTACTGATCTCAGCTTTTAAACATACGTTAGCATATGAGATAACATAAAAAGAAAAGATCCCTGTGCTTGCATCCTGGTTCAAGACCTTGAGAACTTGGCAGCACAAACAGTATACGCAGGTTCCAGTGACCAGCGGACAAGCATTGTCTTTCTCTTTTGACATTAAAGAGATAAGATAATATCTGATAACTTTAAAAACTTCTGAATAAGTGAGCTAGCTAAAAGCACCGAATGCTTTTAGAGTTTAACTGTAAAAGGAGATGAAAAAACTGTACCATGTTAGGAAAACATGAGGAATCTAAACCACCGGAAAATTGTTTTAAGACAGAAGATTTCAAAATAGAGAAGCACTGACAATTCATAGAGGGCTGGAAAAATGGATCATGGAAAGTAAATATAAGAAAACAAAACTGCCCTGATAAATAAGAACATAAAATGTACAGAGCTGCCGAAGAGCCCTTAGCCATTCATTTATATCAAAATTGCTGGGCAGGTGATGCAGTATTGATTTCTTAGATTAGCCATCAATGGATACTCCATACCTAGACTAGCTACATATGCAACCTGCAAAATCAATATTTATGCACTATTAAGATATCAAAGTTGCTCATCTGAAGGGCAGATCTAGCACTAAGTGCTAGATATTTTGATGCTCCATTAGCTTTGAGGGTACATTATGTTTCTAAAATTAAATCTGCTACTCATTAATCAATGAAGAGTGTGAAATCTATTTCTAAGAATTGTCATCTTATAGTAACAATGTTGGTCCAAAACTGAATAGCAAAACAGAATGGCACAGGAGGAAGATGAAGATGCTACACACCAGTGCACCAGGCAGTGCTAGAAGGAAAGAGCAATGTGGGATTCTGTGATCTTCAGGCAAAGTGATGGAGACACAGTTTGGTACAGGGAAAGGCCATTTCATACCAGCACGTAGAAACACTAGGTTCACACAGCATGGCACTACCAAACTCCTTCGTGAACTTGCAAAAAGAGAGACATCCATCTGACATCACGGCACACATTTCCCTTAGTCCTGTAGTAACTGATGTTGTCAATGGAGGTCTTATCAA
>NW_009942202.1:0-21766 GCF_000696875.1 Nestor notabilis | reverse complement strand
ACTGCTGTAGCTGAACCCAGGACACTTGGTTGGCAAGAAAAGTTGAGACGTCATTCTGAAAGAAATGTCCCAACCTTTTAACTCTTTCCAGCACTGGAAGTGAAATATTAAAGCAAAGCCTAGGTGGTATGTACTTTTCATTCAACTTCTTCCAACTCTCTCCATGCCATACAGAGAATTTAGTGAAAGAAAATCCCTTCAGGTTCCACGCACATCCTTGGTCTCCTCCTGACAGAAGGGATGTCATAGGGGATGCAATTCTTAAGAAGTCAACAACTACTCTCCTATGAAGACAGCCTGAGAGGGTGGGGGTTGTTCAGCCTGGAGAAGAGAAGGCTCAGGGGAGACATTATAGCAGCCTTCCAGCACCTGCAAGGGTGCCTAAAAGAAATCTGGAGCAGGACTTTTTACAAGGGCATGGAATGACAGAACAAGGGAGAATGGCTTTAAGCTGAAAGAGAGGAGATTTAGATTAGACACTAGGAAAAACAATTCTTCACTATGAGGGTGGTGGTTCACCGGCACAGGCTGCCCAGAGACTCTGTGGCTGCCCCATCTCTGGTACTGTTCAAGGCCAGGTTGGATGGGGCGTTCAGGAAGCTGGTCTAGAGAAGGTGTCTCTGCTGATGGCAAGGGGTGTTGGAGCTGGATGATCTTTAAGGTCCCTTCCAACCCAAACCATTTTATGATTCTATAATAAGTGAAAGTTTCTTTTCAGTCTCTGAGGAATAGTACTATCTGCACCTGTTGGAGACAATGGCCCTAGCATGACTGAAAAGACTCTCCAAATACATACAGAGCTGTAAGCAAGAGAGATCTATGAGTGCTGGCCAATGCAGGACTGGCTAAATACTGTTCTTTAATTGCAGGAAGATGGGAATCAGTAAACACTAGAATTCTGTTCTAGAAAATGCTATTACCTGTTGCACTTTGCAGCAGCAATGGCAGCAGGCTGCTGCTTCTCAAGGGATCACAGCCTTATCTGACAGTCCTCCCTCCAGTCCGAAAGGGAAGATGACTTACTGCTGTCTTGACAGCACGCATGGTATTTTTACCTGGTGCTGCCTTTAAGTACAGATGCTGTCTTGAACCACCACAGGGAATGAGTTCAGCTTCAGGTCAACAGAATTATTTCTTTTCTGATAAAAGCCTGGTACTCCTACATCTGAGGTTTATGTATGCCAACATGCCTGCTGCTAGTATTTTAGCGATTGTGCAGATAGCAGATAGCATGATTTGCATGACTAATGTCACTGTGCTCCTAGCTGAGGTCTCTGTATGTCTTGGTTCTTTATTTAGCAAAGAGGCTGTTCAACGACTTCATCAAAAAGCAGCAGGATAAAATTAAGTCAGCAGAGGATTTACTGAAGCCATGATATTTACAATTATTTAATAGTAAAAAGCCATGTGCTATTGTCACCACCAGTGCTGCATTTAAGTCTTCTGCTATTGATCTAGCTCTCATAATCTGCACACCATCAGTTGTCTCATCGCTGGCTCTCACACACCAGCAATTGCATGCAACCTCACTATGCTTGCAGCTCCTCACACAGCAGAATTACCGCGTTTTGAAGAGACGTACAGCTATTCATCCGTTGGCTGGGAGTAGCTGCCATGTGAAGTCAAGTAGGGAGTAGCTTTGTGGGAGAAGCTTTCTACACAGCGAAACGGCTCATGTCAATGCATACTTCTTAACGCATCCAATAAATACACGTATAACTGTGGGCTTTTCTGACTCCGCCTTTTCCCTGATCTGAAAACAACTGAAGAAGTTTGCAAAGCAAAGTTTTTGAATTAAGCTAATGAAAATCATGGAAAGTAGCAATAATGGGAAGTTTAACTCTCTACCGCCTGCTTGCTTCTCTCATGAACTAACCTTTTTACAGCATGTTTTCTTCGTTATTGTTTTCTATACATTTTATAGGACCCAATGTCATCTCCATTCTGGGATGGTCTTCTGTCTGAATAAGCTTGCAGAAGAAGGAAACCTGCTCTTTTTTCTCTTTCTAAAATGGCCCATACACTCTTGAAAGCAACCATCTGCTGTGATCTCCTAGTACAAATAATTCAACTCTCAGATTTCAGTTTTGAGACAGAGATGTTGGCACTTGAAGTGGAACAATTGTATAAAATGGAGCTCCTTGTGTTTTTTTGGGTTTTTTGCTTGTTGTTTTTTTTTAATTATATAAACTATGTTTTCCAGTCCATTTGTATGTTGGCGTACAAAGCCTTGTGGTGCTGAGTTAAATTCAAGGCCTGATGGCTATCTCTTAAACAACAATGGCACAGGCCAGGCAGCACAGGAAGACTCCTGTGCTGGGAGATGGAAACAGAAGCTCTGTTCTTTCCATGAAAGATGAAATATTCTCTCTCCTCCTGGATCCGAGTATAAACACAGGCACTATATGAATAGCCACTGTATCAGCAATCAAACCCTGAGAAGGTAAAATATGGCAACTAACCAAGCTAAGCCAAGGGGAAAAAACAGGGCTATAAGCAAGGAATAAGCATACCTGAAAAACAAAACTTGTCGTGGTTCAAGCCCAGCCAGCAGCTTGGAACCACGCAGCCACTCGCTCACTCCCCACCTCTTCCCTCCTCCCCCCGCTCCCGGAGGGATGGGGAGGAGAATCGGAGGAATGTAACTCCCACGGGTTGAGATAACAGCTCTCCAGTAACTCAGGTATAATACAAACCACTACTGCTACCAATAATAATGATAAGAGGAATAACAAGGGGAGAGGACACAACCGCTCACCACCCACTGACCAATACCCAGCCCGACCCGAGCAGCGATCTGGGCCTTCCGGGTAACTCCCCCCAGTTTCTATACTGGGCATGACGTGCTGTGGTATGGAATAGCCCTTTGGCCAGTTTGGGTCAGGTGTCCTGCCTCTGCTTCCTCCTGGCTTCCCCTCCTCCCTGGCCGCGCATGAGACTGAGAAAGTCCTTGGTCACAGTACACATTACTGAGCAACAACTAAAAACATCGGTGTTATCAGCGTTGTTCCCAGGCTGAAAGTCAAAAACACAGCCCTGCACCAGCTACTAAGAAGGAGAAAAAATGACTGCTGTAGCTGAACCCAGGACAACTTCCCAGCATCAAATTAAACCAAACAGACAAAGCCAAAATTAAACTAGACATTTGAAATAAAACTAATTTTTTAAAATGAGGTAAAGCAAAGTGATCCAGTCTGTTCTTGTTCTAGCTAGACAAAATGTTCACCAAATACGATGCTATTTAATCACAATACTGAACTTGAACACATCAGTACTTTTTAAGAAGAAATGGAGTTTACCGGCCTTGTCCTCCCACAAATTCTGTTCATTAGAGACTGCACTACTTGAATACTACTCCTCTTGATTATTTCAGGTTGTCCGAATGAGCCTTACAGCTTGATCTGTGGCCACTAAATTACACAAAACAACTTCTCCAGATATGGAAGGAGAATCTGTACGTAGCATTGCAAGTGGGAGGTTTATAATCCAGCCCTTCTCAACAACTTTACATCAGGCTTTTAAAATACTTCTCAAAGTTCACCCTTGTCTAAACTAATTACTCTTACTGGTTAGCAAATTTGGGTTTTTTTGAAACTAAAGTAAATGAGGCAGTTCCATAAATAAAGCAGCTTCATGTCATGATAACATTACAAATAAGAAAAAAAAATCTAGTCATGTGTGTGTCTGTGAGAGAAGATAAGACTGGACATACTGAAATAGATCAAAAAAGCAAACCCCTCTATTAGCTTACCATGCAAACACGGACCTGAAGTATGAGACTATAATTTATCGACTGAAGGAGAACTGAATGTGTTACACCAGATCTCATCAGTTACTGATTCACATGCTTTGCAGGATATATTCTTTTATACTCATCACTGTATGTTGTTTAGCATATTTATAATGGTAATCTTGACAATTCAGATTTAATCTATGATCAAATATTGCTATAAGAACATAACTACAACATTTGTATCTTTTCTATTCCATTCTGTTCAGCTGGTTATTTCTACCTAAATGTAATACCATGCACTTATTGAAATAACCTGTGTTTTCAGATCACATCTCCCATCTGTAAAGATAATTTTGGAAGTAAATCTCTTAAAACTTTTTGTCAGGTTTCCTGAGATGGTGTCAGCTGCATCTGTTGGAAACATACTTTATTTCATTAGTCATGCCCTTAATAAAAATATTGAATAGCACTGGAATCTGAAGAGATCCCCCTGCACTTCCACCCATTTTGATGGTGCAAGGTTGACAATGGCTATCTGGAAAGGTTTTTCCAGTCAGTTTTATACAGAACCCTGTATCAGATCAAAACAGATTAGGATTCTCAAATTGCTTATAGTAGTGTTATGAGAGACAAAATCCCTAGTGAATTTAAAATCTTGTATCTGTTGCTTGTCCTTGGACACAAGGCCTGTCAGTATCCCACAATGTAAATGGAATGATTATGGTGCTATTCATTCTTGCAAAAAACTTGCTGGTTGTTAATCTTCTTCCTTTTATATTCTAAGCAACTACACATACTTGCTCTTTTGCCTTTTTCTTTCTTTTTTTCTTAATAGTATATCTGCTCTATTCTAGTTGTCCATCATCTCACCCACCGCTTTCTAACTGCAAAGATAGATATCTTTGAGATTTCTGAGATTTTGTCATCCAGTGTATCAAGCTCAGTGGGTTTAAGAACATCTAAGATGTTCCTAATCTATTCTTTCCTGAATGAAGATCTTGGTGTTCAAATACTAGATAAAAAATGAATAGGAAGAGACCATTTTATCTCCACCACTCAGTAGATGTATTTCTTGCTGAGGGAGCTTTTCTTGGTATATATCTGTAAGCCTATTCGCAAGCACTGGATATGTACTTGCATGTACACATGAACTCAAATGCCACAGGACAGATAAATATTGTTCATTTTAGTTATTCCCCATGCTCATCCGACACAGATAAATGCACAAATGTACATGTTGATATTTCACACTAGTTATGTAATTTGCATATACTTTTAATAATCAAGAAAGTGTGGCTTTGCCTAATGAACGTAAGGGAGTTAAGTCATTCATGATTCAAAAGTATTATCCTCTCCATGATGCACTTGAGTAATTTTTTTGGTCTTGAGTAATTTCTTAAATTTGCAATTTGGTAATAAACCTGTCATACACTTCAAACATGAAACGCTAATCTGGCACTGGACTGCAGTTTGATTATTGTGCTTTTCGCTTATTGCTTGAGACGCAGTAGAGTTCTAATTTATAAATGTTCTCAGTTTGGGAAATTTTTCTTTCTTTTCAAGTGGAGATCTGAACCTTTTTTTTTTTTAAAGAACATGTTAAAATCTCATGATAAACATAAAAATGTAAAACGTGTTAACTAAGATGCAAGGATTTCCTAAAAGTTTTAGAGGTTTATTATATCTTGCGGGTTAACAGGAAAAAATGGTGTAGCAGATCAGTGAAGAAAAAGTACATCAAATAACTGCATAAACATTCACTCTTAAGTGTCCTGAACACATGGTTTTTTCTTTCTTTTCAAGTGGAGATCTGAAACTTTTTTTTTTTTAAAGAACATGTTAAAATCTCATGATAAACATAAAAATGTAAAACGTGTTAACTAAGATGCAAGGATTTCCTAAAAGTTTTAGAGGTTTATTATATCTTGCGGGTTAACAGGAAAAAATTGTGTAGCAGATCAGTGAAAAAAAGTACATCAAATAACTGCATTCACTCTTAAGTGTCCTGAACACATGGTATCATCCTGATAATCCATGTCAGATCAGCTGAAGGCAACAAGATTACTAATCAATGCAGTCCTCTTCTAAGCTCCTGCACTATGTTCCTAGACCCTGAATATCGGAGTAGGAACCATATTAGCAGCTCTTCACTCAGTATCTATTCAGTGTTCTTACTTGTAATGTCATACACATTTAGCACAGAAAGCAGATGGACAGATAACAGGAAGTATCAAAACCTGCTGCGGATTTCTTTTGTTCATGGAACAAGATAGATTTCTTCAAAACAGAGATCCTTGTGGAAGTAAGTGAACTTCTTTTCAAAGCTGTGTCATTTCCATCCATTTGTAAAAAAGACAGAGGGTCCTAAACCAGTTCTTGACTATATATGCAACATTAACCTCCCAGGGCTTTTTTATTTAAAACAAAAATGTTGATAAAATATGTTGGATGGATGAGTTTTTTTGTCAAGACGCACAAGTGAATAAATTTCATAAAACATTGCCAGACTATCAATATGAGGTTCAGGGGAGGAGTGGGGGGCATGGGGGAAGGAAGTCTTTAGAGAGAGTTCCTTTTTATTATAACATCAGCTGGCTAGCAATCAACTCCATTTGCATGAACTTTTACTGGTAAAGAAGTGTAAATTTATAATTAATTACTTCCCAAAGAATATGACACTTACTTACATTTCTTAATAAGTGCAAAGATACAATTTAAAAAGAAATACAACAGGCGAAGAGAATAGACCAGCACATAGAAGCGTACCAGTATGACTAAGAAAGAAACCATGAGAGCTATGTTGGTGGTGGAAATTCTTCAGAAGGGTCAAAAATGTACAGAAAATGGCAATGCGGAGAACCACCCCAATATTTAATGAAAGCTATTGACAACCTCTAAGGCTGTAAATTCAACCTGAAAAAGTAAATGAGAGTATGAGTTTAATTATTTATTAAAAAGAAAATAAAAACACCACCCCCCAAAAAAAACATAATTATTTTTGTTTCCTTGTCATACACAGACCTTTAATACATTCAGGCCATGCCCTGAATTATTCAGCAAAGATGTCCGGTTATGTTTTCCCTTTCAGTGAATACATGTAGCCATTGAAATTGCTTCTTTCATATTCCCAAGAGCTCTCTTCCCAGTGGCACCACTCCACACTGCCCCTTGACAGTATTCAGGCTTCTTGGTAGGGTCTTGTGTCTGGAGAGGTGTGATCAGCACTGCTCTCTTGTAGTTTTGTTCTCATCTTCTTGGCAGATATTCTACACCACTTCAGAAAACTGACTTATCTTCCTCTACTTGTGTTTTCTCCATATGTGAAAAGGGGTAGGTGGAAAGGGAAAATAATAGCCACTTTTGCTCATAAAACACTTAGAATGTTACACATGAGAAGTATCATACGCACAGTAAGTAACTGCAATAAAGAAAGAATTACTATGAAGTTTTAAGCACTTGAAGTGCTGTGGGAAAATTTTGCCCCTGTTTTTTTGATGCTGTTCATACTTGGATGGTTACTCTTAGGTTCATCATAAAGAGTTTCCTCATGTGTACAAATTTAAAGGACTGTTTTATAGATCATAAAAATATGTACTCAATTACTTCAAATAACACTTGGGGAACTGCATGTAAATGGTGCATAAATTGCTCAATGAATCAAGCCAAAGTTGCTTTCAAAATCAGGAACCTGGGGGTAACCAACATCAACAAACACATACACACTGTTAAAAACGGAAAGCTTATTACTGCAGCGTAGTTTTCACCTGTGCTGTAAATAAAACAAGGCCTTTAAACAAAGCCACTTCAATCATGCATCTGCCGCAATTCTATTATTAAAGCTCGCAGTGGCTCAGGGACAATCAATGTACTTTGCATCAATATTGTTTTGATTTGCATTACAGTACACTTGTACAGCGTATGGATTTATAAAACAGCTTATTCTCCACTATAGAAGGTCCCAATAGGCTTACTTAAGCCCTATATATCGTAAGCTGTAAATCAAAGATTTGACATCACAGAGCTCTAGAGAACTGACTTCATGAAGTTGAAATTCTCTTGCCCTCTTCCAAGATGTGTATTATCATCATAAAGGCCTTTAAACTTATTCCAAAACGCATTTCTACAATGTGTTATATTTATTATGGTACCTAAAAAAAATAAATCCAAACCCAGGCTATCAGTTGATTTGAGGTTTATTGGTTTTTGTCTTCTTGGGTTTTACCTTTTGATTCAAATCCTAGTGAAATTCAGTGCAGGTGTGTTTTTTTCAGTTGATCTCAGTCATAAGCTCATAGTTGCAGGCTCAATAATGTACAAGTATAGCCAGACTGTTTCAGACTTTTTTACACCAAAGCCAATTTTAAAGCTTCTGCTAACTTATGTGCAAGACACTAAGGCCTTAAATCCCCAACCTGATTCCCACAATTGGATCAGTACAAAAGAAACAGAAATATAAGTTCCTGTTGGTTCTTACTTTTGAATGATTACATTACTCTGTCAGTGCATATGGGAAATGCCTCTTGGGGCAGAAAGCAAGCTGCTGGTGGAGGGGCTGGTGAGAACCATTGGGTTTGGCCCTCCCATCCTCTGCCCACACTTCTGCTGGGCAGGATCACCCAGAAGCTCTTGGGGAAGTAAATACTGTGGCAAAAGGAGAGCTTGACCCCACCTTAGGCATCATGTTGCTTCTCTGAAGCTGAGAAGCACTGTAGATAACAAGGCCCTTATAGTGCATTCACATATGATATTATTCCTATTTTACTTTTATCAAGCATCCGATACCTGTGGACAACAAAACATTTCTGAAATACTCAGTCTTCAAGGCTCCCTGAGCAAGAGCAGTGAAAGAGGCAGCACACGAGATTTAAATGGTTGTCCTTAGTCACCAAGTTATTTGATGGCTGTGCAAGGGGCACAAATTTTATGACATGCTTATAGGATAATTTGTGGATACTTCATTCTGGAAAGTGAAGTAAAGGAGAGAAGATCTACACTGCTTTGAGATAGGGGCTATTGATTTTATGTTCACTACTGCATTAGGAGACTGCATTAGTAGCAAAGAAACCCAGCATCTGAATATGGAAAGGAAATACTATTCAGTCAGTACAGAATAAAATAAATATTAGTTCTGTCATCCAACATCATTATAAACCATGCCAATCACTCCACACAGAGCAGAGGTCCCTAAATACAGTTTTGACTTCTTGACTTAATGTTTAAGATTGATAATTGCTTCTGAAGGCAAATGAATCAAAAAATGTGATTTACACTGTGTACTTTAAATCATCAGTCTCCAGTTAACAAAGAATATCTGACTGGGCCTACTGCTTCTAACACTGCAGTTCAAAGTAATTCATGTTATGTTTGGGAAGGAAAAGCATTTTTCTCCTCAAGTGTTCTCTCAGCCTTTACTTTGAGAATATTTCAATACCTTGCACTTGAAAGTAAATGGATATACACTATGCCAATTAAGCCAGCAAATAGTACTTTATATCACATTTTCCAGCCTGCCTTTTCATGCAGCTGTTTATGCATGGAACGAGCTCCTCATAAACGTAAGGAAAGACAATGTATTGTCCTCCTTTAAATTTGTCCTTGTGACTAGTGCCCTTTATGAAGCCTATTTAAATTAAAAGTGAGTAAGCAGCTTTGATACTGTTCTCATCACAGTGCTCAGGACCTCCTGAATATAATTTGTACTGTCTTGCTCTCAACGACATAAACCTCATCTTTCTAGTCAGCTGCTGTCCATCTGTGATTTAGTTCATTGTTTAGGCAAAACACTAATATACATTGTGACACAAAAAATTTTGATTCTGTAAATAGTATCATAATACTGATCATAATCCTGATAGTAGCAGGAGTTGCAGTAGAAAAAGAATTATACTAGTTCTATCTGATGCAAATATATTATAATCCCCTCCTCTTACAGATGGGCTAGTGAAGCACAATGATGGAATAAATTTCAGAGTTGTCTAATGGCAGACACACAGCTAAAAGTCCAACCATTCACCTAGAGATGTTTTTCAGTTTCGAAGATATGGTGGATGTTTTAACTCTTAACCTAAGTATTTGGGATCACTGGATACCTTGGGAGAAAAAGTGAATTGTATTTTTGTCATCAAGCAAAAATGTGACAAAGCCAGCTTTGTCACAATAGGTTGAAGGACCTAACTCTTTAGAGTCTACTGTACCTTCGATAAATAGCATGCAGACAGAGACCAAAGAGCTATATGATACACAGTGGGCAATGGAGACCAGCCACCACTGTGGATGCTGTAGAGTGCATCTTTGTGGCTGTGTGCTGTGGAGTTATGATGCATCCACCTTCCAGAGGACTGTGCATGTAGCACCTCAGCTTGACCTAAAAAGCTAAAGAAATACTGCACAGAAGGGAAAACACTGAAGTATATTTCCATCTGAACTGCAAATAGTTCAAGTATGTAAATCAGATCAGAAATGTTTCCAGAAAACATCCTAGATCTCTGCTTCTTTGAGCATGTACACCACAGAAGCATTTTGGTGTAATTTATTTGATCTTGGATTTACCAATAATTCTTGTCAGGATTAAAAATTGAATGCACACCTCCTGACTTCTAAGTCTGCACATTAACCAGCAAACAATGTGTTTTCTTGGCTACCTCACATGTACTACAATATGAAGAATTCAAACAGGCCAGGGACTATCTCATCAGTTAAACAAGACGAAATTCTGTTCTTTCTTTTAGTTTGGAATACTGCAATAAATTCAGTGACATTTCCATGGATTTAAATGTCCCATGTATGAAATCCTCCTAATGCAAAGCTCAGCCACTAAACTCATAACATCCAAGATGTGGCTTTCAGGGTCAGGGCTTGAGTAGGTGACCCTCTGTAAATCCTGGGCTAAATTTTACTTTCAAACTAATCTCTTTTAAGTCTCCTAGAATATATAGCGTATCTCATTTTTCTATCCATTGGTCCCTATTTAGGCCAGATTAATTTAACCACTAATTCTTATACAAAAGAAAGATGTTTTTACTTTCAAGATAAATATTTTCTGCTGCATATAATGACATTGCCAGACCACTGACCGGTGACTTTACAGTCCAGAAGTTGTTCTCAAGCCTCATATGTTCCAACCCAACAAAAGACTGTGGTGTTACTGTATGGCTCCAATGCAGAAATTCATGCTTAGCTGCAATTTGAAAGCTTAAATTGCTCCTCTGGTTAAAGTAGACAGCAGTGCTATCTTTATCAAGCTGTTGGATGCTTCATCCAATTGCCTGAGTCATTGGAAAATAGCTTGAGGCTAGACAGGTATATTACTCTTTAGAAACAGATGGCGATGCACACAGGAGACATGAGAAATACACATTCTCAATGCAGCAACAGATCTCTCTAAAACGAGCTGTCCAATTTATTATGGTTTATACAAAATTTCTGCTATTACCCTCTATTACCCCAAAGTACGGTATTTGGAAACAGGCATCAACACAAAGAAGTTTTATTTTCTGTGAAGCAACATCAACAGAAAAGAATAATAAATTCTTTTTCATGCAGCACGTATTTTGGAAGAGAGAAATTCAGAAAATTAATGTTGAAGATTATCATTAGATCAGGAGTTTTTTGTCAACAGGGCCTGAAACACAGTTTTCTGAAGAAGACACAGTAGCTTGATAATATTTTTTTGTATTAACAGCTTGGGGACAGGGGGACGAGAGGAATAGAAAAGAAACACATTATTGTTGCAACCATTTCTTGATTATTATCTTGTTATTTCATCATCCAGATATCTATCTGCACTTTTCTCATGGTAATAGCTGAACAGATAACCTATTAAAGATACATCAATATTTCTTTCCAACCCAACTTATTTAAAAATAAATAAATGAGCGTGATATGTCAAAGTAGCCTAGCACATTCAAAATCGTAATCACAACATTTCTCATGCCAGCTCTGAAGTTTGAAATCAGCATCGTGTGGCTAAAACTGCTCTTTAATTTCCATATGAGTAACTAAACTTCCATCTCCAAAACAACCACAGAACCTGGAAGGCACAAGAAAGAGCAAGGAAAACTATTATTCCTATATGCTTGCATTTCAGTTTTGACTCTGGATTTTTGACTTCTAGATTTGGAGTTTCATATTTGGTGAGAACTTTGGAGAGAAAGGAAAGTAAGCGTACCAATTTGCTCCTTAAAAGTGTGAAGATGAAAAAGCGTAATGGCATGTAAAGATCATATTCATCATATTACTTAAAAAAAAAATAAATTAGATCCTAAAACTTGCAAACAAGCTGGTAACTACCTCTCAAACCCAGCAATTTCCCATTTTTGAAAAGGGGGGCAGGAAGAGAGCTATAGTGAACTTTGTAGTGTGTTCAGCATCATTTTATAGCAAAAATTAATTTAGATAGTAGTAATTTAGTAGAATCTTGTTAATGAATTCTGTCTCTCAGCAATTTGTCTTACTGAGGAGCTGGAATTCAGATTGGATGTTTGGTTTTGTTAAGGAAAATACATTGCAGCATTCTCCTGCTAAGAACAGCCTATGTTATTGCCAGCATTAATCCCTATTAGTATTTGCTAGCATTTGTCTTTTTATGTTTATATTTTTCAAGAACTTGTAGTTTACATTTGTAAAGATTGGCCATCTTTCTAAAAGATGAAAGAGTGAGAGACTAAATACGTAACAGCCTACAACGGTTTGTTCCTTGCTGCCAAGTGTCAAACACAGAATTGAAACAAGTAAAGGGAACGTATACTATTGGTACAAAACCTGAAGTTATGACAGCATTCAGCTAGATCACTAGATTATCTAGATTACCACAGTGACATACCCCATCAATTTTTCAAAATGTGGAGACAACCACTGCTGTAAGAGTTTCTATTTTCCAACTAAGTAAGGATGTACTTGCTTGCTTGCTTACGGCTTTTTCAGAACCTACTGCGTACTACCTATTCTTCAGGAAAGAAAAGACAAACAACATCAACTAGTACTGCTTATCTTTCCTTTACAAAAATGGGTGATAGCATTCCTTCAGCTGCTCAGCATGAGGGAGGTCAGTTGGTGATAATCCTTGCCAAATATGTCCAAGAAGCACAGATGAAGAGTGCAACCTTCTCATCATCATAATCCTCTTCCCTCTGAGCTTGTGGATTCTCTTTTGGATGAACACAGCATGGTCCAGGGCTTCTCATAAATATAGAGGATATGTCTAGCCAGGAGGAAATGAAGCCACGCAGCAGACATCCTTGGTGGCATTGTTCCATGGCAAACTGGTCGATAATCCACCAGAAAATCCACTGAAGTAAATGCTGATTGGACATGCATTACCTTGAGCTTCCTGGCTTCGCTCACATTGCGTTCATTGCGGACATGCATGGTGAGGGAGTATAGAATTTTAGCAAGGCCACTAATGCTACCATGGCTCACAACTGAAGGAAAGAAGCCAAACCGCAGCATGAAGTTCACAGAACTCTGATTTTGTCCTGAAATTGACAATGTGGGGATGAAGATTTCTTGCAGATTCTTATGTCAGAAATGCATATGGACATGCTATGTGGCTCCTGGCCAAATTCAAGGATTTGCAGCAGTCTCCTTCTCCTGTCCTGTTACATGAAAGTGGTTAGATATATCTTCATGCACAAAAGGGAACGGGTATAAATCATGGTACTATTAGATAACACATTACTTGTAGTGCATGCATATAGAAAACTGGGGACTAATTTTATCAAGAGGTCGCAAGAAGGAATACCCTAACTACATGATCATCAGAATTTTTCTTAAAAGTGCTTGACTAAGTTTCTGGAATGGAAGCACCCTAGATAGGAAAATCATTACAGATACTTCTGCAAAACCCATTCATTTTCAGGGAAGTACTTTCCATTGATTTTAATGGTCTTCACATCAAAGTCTTAAAATTGATTGATTTTTTTCTTTAAATGCAGTTCACTCCTCATTCACAAGCCACTCATGACTTCTCAATAGCCAGCTCAGACGAAGCTACATTTACTGGGAAGTTTCCCAGTTCAAGCTAAGCAGAGAGTAAAAGGTGAGGCAACAGGGATAAAGTAGTCCAAAACAAAGGAGAAATAACATGTAAGTACACTTTATTTAAAATATACAGTGACTAAGGGCCATTCTCATTCAGCTAAGAGTATAATCAGATAGGTACCATTCTGTTGACACAGGAAAATGCCTTCTGATCAACTAATAGTATTCTGATTAATTTTAGGCTACCTTCATCATTCAGTAATAATCTGAACAAATAAGCAGACAATAAAATCCTCTGTGGAAGGCACTAGTCAATGAAGACAGTCCTAGAGAGTGGCAAAAACTATAGGAATTTTCCTCAAGGACTTCTGATTAGTCAAGCGGTATTTCATGTCTTACAGAGGATTTTAAAACACTCTAGTATAGGAGTGAATAGAAAACACGTACCTATACTTAATGTGCTGGGTTTGTTGGCCTTTTTTGGGGTTGTTTTTTGTTTGTTTGTTTGGGGGTTTTTGGTTGGTTTTGGTTTGGTTTGGTGTTCTTTTTTTTTTGTTTGTTTGTTTGTTTGTGTTTTTTTCAGAATAGGGGGGAGGGGGGGGAAAAAGCTTCCTACTGTGGAAAGCTGGTATTTCAACACAGCATGAGAAATATGCATCACATAGAATCATAAAAGCATAGAAGAGATTGGGTTGGAAGGGACCTTCAAAGGTCATCTTAGTCCAACCACCTGCAGTGAGCAGGGACATCTTCAACTAGATCAGGTTGCCCAGAACCACATCCAGCCTGGCCTTGAATGTCTCCAGGGACGGTGCACCCACCACCTCTCTGGGCAACCTGTGCCAGTATTTTACCACCCTCACTGTAAAGAATTTTTTTCTCACATAGGGCCGGAACCTCCCCTCTTTTAGTTTAAAACCATTACTCCTTGTCCTATTGCATAACAGTGGCACCTTTATATCCAAGTATCCATTTAGGCAGTGCAACTGAAAATAGAGGCATGATAATGTCACTTCTGTTTACGTTGAATAGTAGCTTGCTCCACAATGTTTCCTATCAAAATTAATCTAGTGTCTTGCATATAAGAAGCAAATGCTGGAAGTGAACACCTCAGTCGTCAAATCCAGTACTCCACAATGACAACAGTCTGGGAAATAAGTATTTTATTCAGCTGAGACTGAAGAATAACTGGTTTTGAACCCACTCTGTAGAAATCAGTTCTTGCCACTCCATAGGAAACTTACAAAAATAATACACAACAAGATTATGTTTGAGTTTCCTGAAATAGCAGGGAACTTGTTATATAAAAATCCCAAATTATTCTAGAAGACTGGTCCTCAAGTTACAGTCAAAAAATAACAATGAGAGTATCAGAAATCTCTGTCAACTTCACTTGAGGGTGGAGAAATTCAGCTTGACCTCAAATCTGAAGATAAACCATCCTAAACAAGTGAGCAAGAGTAAGGTATTTTTCAAGGGGATGAGCATGCAAAAGAATCTGATTCCATGTAATGAAAATCTGTTAACTGTTAGAAGGCAGAATCAACAGTACAGATATTGTATCCATCTTTACCTGAGAAGGCATTACTGCTACCAGGTCAAAGTGTTTCATTAGAGACCCTTTCTCCTGGAAATACCACACTTTTTTTTTTGTTTTTAATTATTTTTGAACTGACAATAAACTGAATGCAGCTGCACTAAAACACTGATACTGAACTTTGCATATTTCATAACTGTATGCGTTTAAAAGCAACAACCAATAATAGAACTTAATTTCATACCTATTATACAAGTTAGAATTTCTCATCCAAAACTTGATGGCATACTTTTTGCTTTGTGCTGTCAGCTGGAAGTAATCCTATTCCAGATTTTTTTAGTCAGAAGACTCATCTATCTGACTCCTCGTCAGAATTTCTCAGGGTGTATGATAAAACTTACCCATGTCATACAGTGCCACTTTCTGTGAGAAAATTAATTTCTTTGTCTTGGTTGAAGCAACCACAGATTTTAATACCTTAAACCATTGTTAAAGACTCCTGCAAAACTCTGCTTAATCTTTTTCTTCAAAACTCTGCAGCATCATTCTTCAAAGGCTGACAAAAAGGCTGTCCTGGGTTCAGCTACAGCAGTCATTTTTTCTCCTTCTTAGTAGCTGGTGCAGGGCTGTGTTTTTGACTTTCAGTCTGGGAACAATGCTGATAACACCGATGTTTTTAGTTGTTGCTAAGTAATGTTTACTCTGACCAAGGACTTTCTCAGTCTCATGCTTTGCCAGAGAGGAGGGGAAGCCAGGAGGAAGCAGAGACAGGACACCTGACCCAAACTGGCCAAAGGGGTATTCCATACCACAGCACGTCATGCCCAGTATATAAACTGGGGGGAGTTACCCGGAAGGCCCAGATGGCTGCTCGGGTCGGGCTGGGTATCGGTCGGCGGGTGGTGAGCGGTTGTGTCCTTTTCCATTGTTATTCCTCTTATCATTATTATTGGTAGCAGTAGTGATTTGTATTATACCTTAGTTACTGGAGCGCTGTTATCTCAACCCGTGGGAGTTACATTCCTCCCATTCTCCTCCCCATCCCTCCGGGAGCGGGGGGAGGAAGGAAAAGGGGGGGAGTGAGCGAGCGGCTGCGTGGTTCCAAGTTGCCGGCTGGGCTTGAACCACGACAAAGGCATATTCTTTTGTGTCATCATTATTTAATACACTCCAGTATACTCATTGTTCAATAAGGTAAGAGGGAGATGAGGTCCATTCAATTGCTGTGACCCTTCCTGCAAGTTATGTTTTCCCTGTCTACCGTGACAATCAAATACACAGTTCCATAATAGGAATTTTCTTTGTTTTAAGTCTGACCATATCCAATCTTGGAAATACTTTTCCAGAGTGGACAGATATTCTACATTACCTCTGCCTCTTCTGGGAATGTTGTCAATTCTCTCTACCACCATGTTGAAAAAATAACCTTCAACAGATTTTCTGTTGCTCTCTAGGAATTTCCAGGTGTGTTAACATTTCATATGGCAAGCCATTACATTTCAAGTAGCCCTTACAGAGTTTTAGTGAGGTAAATGTCTTCCTATCTTCCTCCAGTCTCAGGTGCTGACATGGCTTACAACTTGCTGCACTTAACTAATATTGATGCTGCACCTGAGGGTGAGATTAATCATAGGTACCATAAATATTTCTGCCTGGTTTACCTAAAGGCAGTAAAGGAATAGCTTATTCAGGAAATTGTATAGGTGACATAATACCCTCAACTCTTGATCTTTATTCAGGGAGTACAGAGAACTGCACTTGCTCTCGGGAATTTGGCTGGACTTCAACCTGGAAACAAACTGTTACACTTGTCGCTCCCAAGTCACTTCTTTTTAAAGACAGTGGGTATGCCCTCGGTTTTCCCAGGAGGTTGGCCTTTCACTAGGGTATAATCTAAGAAGTTAATTTCTAATTCCAGTAACCTTTTGTTTATGCACTCATATCAGAGACATGTTTTGTTTCATTTTGTGAGAACACCGAGAGCGTGAGAGTGCAGCAAACTGACACAGCCAACAGGCACAGCAGTTTGCACAGCAGCCTCTGGGTTCTGCATTGGGAATTTCTTGATCTTCTGGGCACAGTGTCCAGGATCACTGTAGAACTCCTGGGAACTCTGAGAAATTTGAGAGTGCCTCTTACTGCCAGGTGAGGACAAGGTAAATGGAGCCACAACAATGTACACAAGAAGAAGCTCTTGCAGCTTCTAACAAGCTTGGTCAACTGCTTTTGACTTAGCATATCTGCAGCCTTTCTTGCAGCTACCCCATGATTAGGGAGGATTGAAGACTATTTTAGCTGGTGCTAAGGAGAAGCACATTTAAGAGCCAGGCCTAGAGCACAGCAGTTTGTGCAGAGTAATAGGAAATATACTTTTTATATAAGTAATCTATAAAACAGATGATTTATTTTCCTTTTTTTTTTTTTTTCTTGTGGTGTTTTGGAGACTTACCTCCTGAATTTGGGATGGAATTTGATAACTATCCTTGCTTTTTCAGGCTACAGCAGTTATAATGCTGGACCACTTTAAGTTTACAAACACAAAATAAGTTCCTCTACTTCAAAAGTATCTCTCCTGAGCTTGATCACTTTCAGCTACCTTTACATTCTTCAGGTTGGTTGTACATGCAAATCTTGTAAGTTATTCAATGCTACTTCCTCTAGAGTTGCTAATTCTGTTTGTTGCTTTGGGGCAGATTAAGTTCCTATATTGCAGCAATAATCTCTAAATGCTCTTATCACAACACGACAAGTCAATCAATCCATCCTCTATTTTTGAACGTCCCAGCAAGCTATATGCCACTAGTTTGACTGGTCATCTCATCTGTAGCAAAAGAATCCTAATCTAATCCTGCAATATGTTGCTACCAAACTTCATCATCTGCATCAGATATTCCTATTTTTCCAGTTTCCCAGCCTTTTTTGTATTTATAGTTTTCCAGTCATCACAATTTTATAACAAATAATACTAAGGAATGGTTCAATTGGTGTTTTCCTTCCTTTTGACAGCTTTATAAAGGAATCTTAAACATTCTTTCACATTATTTCATAGAATCATAGAATAGTTAGGGTTGGAAAGGACCTTAAGAACATCTAGTTCCAACCCCCCTGCCATGAGCAGGGACACTAACCTATGTCACCCAAGGCTCTGTCCAGCCTGGCCTTAAACGCCTCCAGGGTTGGAGCATTCACAACTTCCTTGGGCAACCTATTCCAGTGCCTCATCACCCTCACTGTGAAGAACTTCTTCCTTATATCCAACCTAAACTTCCCCTGTTTCAGTTCAAACCCATTACCCCTTGTCCTGCCACTAGAGTCCCTAATGAAGAGTCCCTCCCCAGCATAGCTGATAAACAGTGAACAAAGTACTGTATGCTTGTCTTTGTAATGTTTTTGCACCTCACCATCTACAAAATTATGTTTGTTCAAAATAGCTGCATTTGGAACAGTAAGTATGCTGTACAGATGCACACAGTACATTTTTTTAAAGGCAGACCTTCTGCCCCAACCTCCTCTTTTTCTACCTTAGGTTAGAATAAAACCCATGAAAATATATGGCTTTTTGTATGGCGCAGCCATTCTATTACAGTAATTGCATTCTATTTCCCCAAATTCCCCATGGAATTCAACCTTTTCTTTTGTTTGTTGTTCTAAACTTCAGGTCTTTGCAAACCTCATCCCACAGCCAGCTGTGTTTCATTTCTACAATAACTCATAAACTTACAAATGTAGGTAGTAAGGTTGTTGGGTCCTCTAGGAAGAACACTGATAATGCTGCATAAATCGTTACCAGATTAGCATTACCCAGTGACACAATTTCTTTTCCTCAATCCTCCTCAGATGTGCAATTTACGCAGCTGAAGACATAATGAACTTTGGCATATTATATAGTGTATGCCATATACATATTACAATGTGACAGCATTGGATAGAAAGCTAAGACTACTTACATATCTAGCACTGCGTCTCCTGGCTCTAATCATTATAGACATTTGTGTTATTTTTGGGTTTTTTTAATATGAGATACAAAGAGGAGGAAATAAGGCATAACTTATGCTATGAAATTTACCTTTTAGCTACATGACACCTGCCCCTCAATGAGACTTCTATTCAGCTATTTACAGATTCAATTTTTTCCATCTCTTTTTTTCTTCACAAGTCACAAGACTTTCATTCTCTGCTGACACCCAGCAATCAATGGATTTTCAACGCTGAAAAAAAAAAAGTATTAAACCACATAGGCTTCAAAAATTCCTCTCTACCCTCTCATAAAGGTGTACTTCCAATTTACAAGCAGTACACAGAACCAGGAGCTGTGCTTCTGATCTGAACAGACTGTACTTGACTTCAGAACCCAAGCCTTAGAAAGGCCACACAGGAAAGCATGAGGCTATTCTAAAAGCCCACTAGAAGAAGCAGGCTGCCTGGACTCTTTGGTTTTTTTTCCTTGCTGTTCAAGAGATCTGAAAATATTTGCTGAGGACCTGCACGTACACCAGTGCTTCAGGGAATGATGTTCTGCATAATGAAGTCTCTATACATTGAAGGATACTATTAAGTGCCTTCCAAGCCAGTTGTCATTAAAGTACTATTCACAACACATGCACTCAGAGATTTGTTCAATACACTGCAGCTAGCACACAGCTTCAAGCTGTTTCACTTTCATGCTGCTCAGTAATCCATCAATCCTGGGATTACTCATAATACCCATAATACTCCAAACTTTAGAGGGCTGCCAATGACTACAATTTTTAAAATACAAATTGCCAAAATGTTTCCTCTCTTCATCATAAATGAGGACTTTCTGTATAAAATCACACTGGCCTGTGACCAAAGAGGGGCAATAATCAGCACTGGAACAGTGACAAATTTGAATGCCATTATTTCACAAGACAGCCAGGCTAGAAATTAATGGTATCTGCCAAGAGATAGCAGTGATTCTCATCTTCCAGTGACACACAGAACCTGCTTCTAGATCTGAAACATAAACTGAAAAATCACAAGCTAGTTATTCCCTCACTCGTGTATTTCACATACATATAATTTATAACTCATTTTTAAATCCTAAGTTTTCTGTATCCTTCTGTCTCTTCAAGTTGCCTCAAAAGCTAGACATACTTTAATAAGGACAATAGATTGTAAAAACAGGTAAGGAAAAGGACTTTCACTAAAACTTTGTAATCCTCCCTAAGCATCTATCACAATTTTATCTGCAACCTCTCTTCTGTACATAAAGCAGAACACACGAGTGGGTAGGTTTTAGTGTAGAAGAATAACATACTTTACTATGAAAGCCTCTTTAATACTTCTATGGAGATCCACAAAGAAAGCAATCATCTTGAGCAAACAAATAAATACTGCTAAGCAGTAGGAGCTGCAAATTGGACATTTCATTTTTAGGCATTTGGTCTCCCAGCAAAGAATCTGAAATTTACAAGAGAAATCTGTAAAAGTAGGAAGCTGCATTTCCTTGAGTTATCAGGATGTGGCAAGTCCTGCTATTTCTTCAAAAGATGTTATTTTAAACCACTGTATGTCATTGTTGTTATAAGAGAATGAGCACCTTTACACTGCAGTGACTGATGAGCAAGAGGATGGTCCACATTGTGTCTAAGTGGAATGAACAGAAACAACTTGTGAGTTTCCCTTATTTTTCACTATGCCTGACATTTATGAGACTTATTGTAACTTCCGAACTGCCTACTGCACTGAGAGGTAGGCGATTAAACTTCACTGTGTTGTATTATGGAGATATGGAAAAAAAAGCAAACACATGAGAAATTGGAATGGCCTGGCAGTGGCTTGAAGGTTGAGATGGTGTCCTTGATGATGCTGTCAAACAAATACAAGCTGTGTATTGTCCTGGGTTCAGCTACAGCAGTCATTTTTTCTCCTTCTTAGTAGCTGGTGCAGTGCTGTGGTTTTGACTTTCAGCCTGGGAACAACACTGATATAGTATATATACTATAGAAGCTGTGCACATAGTGAAAGAAATGCTCTATTTTGTTTGTTCTTTTTCTGTGTTGCAAAGTCTAATGTTGGGGCAGAAATAGGACACGACCTGTGCTTCATGTTCCCAGCATGTTTAATGGTACAGCTATTCCCGAGAGTCCACTCTTGCCTGGAACTCCGAAGTAGAACACTGCCACACATAGACATTTTAGGGACAGTTCCATTATTGTTACAGCTTCCTCTGAATGAAAGTAGAAGAAAAAGTTAGCTTCTGTTTGATGAGTCACATGTTAAAAACCGCCATAGATGCTCGAGGTAAACTAGCTATATAGGTTCCTTAATGTCAATACAACAGATGAAGGTATGCTGGATTACTTTTTTTATCCATTAACAGAACTGTGGTAATTACAATGCTTAATTCTTATATCCTTCCTGAATATACCTGAAATTTAGTTTGGATCTAATTCACCTTGATGTAACTACTCAATGTTGCAATACTTAGTCCGAACACAGGAAGGTAGGGCTCGTTTTGGTATACCCAACTGTCGTGGTTCAAACCCAGCCGGCAA
>NW_009942201.1:22916-25344 GCF_000696875.1 Nestor notabilis | reverse complement strand
GCGGCTGTGACCAGCTCCGTGGGGGTAAACACAACAAACAGGTTTCCTGCTTGTGTGTTTAGGTTTCGATTGTGTTTTCTAAACTGTGACTGAAGCGGTAGGTCGTTGTTAGTGTTCCACGGCGTTTCTCGGTCGTAGCCCACATGCTGCCATGCCCCGAATGCACATGCACCCCCTCCCCATTTTCTCTCAGGTCATTAGCCCCGAGAAGACGGAGCCCACCGTGAGCCCCGAGGGAATCCAGATGGAGTTGGACGAGGAGATGGAGAATGACATTTGTAAAGTGTGGGACATGTCGATGGATGAGGTAGGAGTGATGTGTAGAAGTAGATCTCGAGGGTGGTTCACAGCTGCGGGTGGCTTCTGCCCTGTGTGTTCATTCGGAGCCCTTCTGGAAGTGGGAGAAGGCACAGAATTATATGGACTCGGTCAGCTTTCTGATTTTGATGGTATTGATTATTCTCTTCTGGCTGACAGTGTGCTGTGAGTCATTATGCAGTGCAGGTGAGGTGAACTGGGATCAAGTGCGCTCATCACAAAGGTTGCTTTACAAGATACGCAAGTATGTTGTGTGCACTTTTAAACCCAGCACTAGTTTGCAGAAGCAGGCCTTCTGTTGTGTCCTAGATGCTGGGCCTCATGCTGCTGTTTGAGGATGTAAAGCAGAACTATGTTTGAATATAAAAGAAACAAGGTGGTCTGTCCCATCTTCCCTCCAGGTGTCTAATGGATCCTGTGGTGCTGTTGTTTAGGGTCAGCTGGCTTAAATGGGGCTGTGTTCACACTTGTTGATGTTCTACGGAAAATCATGGTCAGGAGTTGAATCAAAGCTCAGTGTAATTAGAAAACCTTAGCTGTAGCAGAAATTAACTCAGGTGCATAGCCTGTATCTTCAGCAGTTTGATTATAGAGATAATATTGATGCCATCTCTAAATAGGCATATTTTTCCTCTAGCAATTGTAATGCATCCTGCTGGTAAGCATAGTTTCCTCTGAATGATAAACAACCTTTTAAAGTTTAGCTAGAGACTTGTAGTGGCACTGTAACATAACTTTTTGGTATTTTTTCCCAACATTCTCAGATGCTGGAACCAATTCTCAAGTAAGAGATACATGTATATGTGTAATTATTATTTTATTTCCTAGCTCTTTGGATATTTCAAATAAATGTGGAAGATGTTTCCTTTGCTCACAAATAGAGAACTAATCTTGTGTTTTAATGTGGTAAGATGCGAAGCAGATTTACTCTTTCGTATGGTTTGATCAAATATTAATGGTGATCCCTACCCTGGTTTCTTTCTGTATGTCTGTGTCATGTCACTGTCTGAAAACATGGTATTTGCTGAATTCTGAGTTGGTGTCTCTGACCTGTTGAGACAGAGAGGAAAAGACATTAAATGTGGCTTTTTGGCCCTTTGTGTAGCAAATCACTGGCACCCTGATTCACCACAGGGGCTGGCTGGTCTTCTCTCATTGAAAAGCAAGGATTATTGGTATTAACTGTTGTGAAAGAACTGATCTCTTTTAGTGAGTTTAACATCCCATCCAGTCCTTGTGCGGCGAGAAAAGGTTTGATTTTGTGTTTGGAAAATGCAGAAGTCCATTTACTTCTTCGTTCACTTTCTCCACAGGACGTCGCTTTATTTCTTCAGGAGTTCAATGCCCCTGATATATTCATGGGAATTTTTGCCAAGTCAAAATGCCCTCGCCTTACTGTAAGTATGGGCTGTCAAAAAGCTGTCCCATATTAATAGCAGTAGTAGATAGTTCTGTACATGCATTTGCACATAGCTCCCTCCTCCTCCCACTGCGTGTTTGAATACATTAGGGGAACAAGAAGAAAATGCAAAATCAAATTTTAAAATTCTTTTTTTTGCAGTATTTTTAGTACAGTCTAATCAGTAAGTATTTCAGTGATGCTGAAGCTGGTGTATGTCATTATCATGAAGGACTAAGTTCATGAAACCTGGTTATAAGGCTTGTTGTAAGACTCCGTAAAGATTGCCCTTTTTTTTCCTCATTACTTGTTTCAAGATCACTGAACAGAACTGGTCTTGGATTTGTTTAGTCAGACCTACTGAAGTATGGTGGGTTGACCCTGGCTGGACACCAGGTGCCCACCAAAGCTGCATTATCACTCCCCTCCTCAGCTGGACAGAGGGAGAAAAGTATGGTAAAAAGGTTCATGGGTTGAGGTAAGGTCAGGGAGATCACTCTGCAGTTACTGTCACCGACAAGACAAGACTCAAGGAAATTAGTTAATTTATTATCAATCAAATCAGAGTAAGGTAATAAGAAGTAAAGCCAAATCTCAAAATACCTTCCTCCACCCTCCCTTCTTCCTGGGCTTGACTTTACTCCTGGTTTCTCTCCCTGCTCCCACCCCAAGCAGTGAAGGTGGATGCGAATAGGGGTTGCGGTCAGTTCC
>NW_009942201.1:719-22865 GCF_000696875.1 Nestor notabilis | reverse complement strand
GCAGTGCGGGAGGACAGAGAATGGGGGTGATGGTGAGTTCATCACATGTTGACTCTGCCATGCCTCCCTCCTCAGGGGAGGACTATTCACACTCTTCCCCTGCTCCAGTGTGGGGTCCCTCCCATGGGAGATGGTTCTCCATGAACTTCTCCAACATGGGTCCTTCTCCTGGGCTGCAGTTCTTCACATACTGCTCCAGCACGGGTCCATTCTGTGGTGTGCAGTCCTTCAGGAGCAAACTGTTCCAGCGTGGGTCCTCCATGGGGTCACAAGTCCTGCCAACAAACCTACTCCAGTGTGGGCTCTCCACAGGGTTACAGCCTCCTTTGGGCGTCCCTCTGCTGTGGCATGAGGTCCTCCATGGTCTACCGGTGGCTATCTGCTCCACCATGGACCTCCATGGGCTGCAGGGGGACAGCCTGCCTTACCATGGTCTGCACCACAGACTGCAGGGGAATCTCTGCTCCAGTAACTGGAGGACTTCTCCATTGCTTTAATAATAGGGATGCCAGGTTAGCTTCAAATCAGTATAAATAGAATATGCAAGCAAAATTGATTTCAAGATATATTTGCTTTTATGCAACACCTTAGCACCTGAATATCTGAATACTACCTGTCACGAGTATATTTTATGCCAGTGTAATAGCATCCTGTAGAAAAATCTGTACCATCTTGAAATCAGTGCATCATGAACTTGGAAATCAAACTGGAAAGTGTCTTTGAATCTCTCTTACCTTTGTCTTATGGTTGTGGAAGTAAAATCGTGAACTATGTTGCGGTTGCCTCACTATACTGTGTTTTGGCTTTTCAGGAAATCTGTGTGGGAATATTAGGAAATATGGCCTGTTTCCAAGATATATGCATGTCCATTAGTAAAGATGAGAATCTTGGGTAAGTGTGTATGTGCTATATATATATATGCATGGTGCTGCTTTTCTGGACTCATAATCATGAAATATATGTTAAAGAAGGAACTAAGTTTGCCTGCCATGCCTTATGTTCATTCACACCCTTTTGGCTGACCATGTTTGTGTGGGAAGTGTTCAGTGAAAGAAGAAAAGGATACAGAACCACTTTTATTTTGTTTGTTTTTAATCAACAGTCAAGTTAAATCTTTAATTTCCCAAGTTGGGCAATATAGAAACACTGGAAATGCATGCACAGTCAGGAGAAGCTGGTTTTAACCTCAGAGCATGACTGCAGCTATGAAATCCACCTTTTTGTAACCTTTTTTAAACAAAGATACATTTTATTAACTTTTATCTTGCATTTTCTCTTTAAAGCCAGGTACTACTGCAACGTTTGTGTGATTCAGACTCCCCAACTCTCCTGGAAACAAGCAGGTAGGACATCTCAGAACTTAATGCATCGTTAGTGTAGTTCTGCTATGTTCTGAGGCCTGGGAAGAAAACTGACAATGTTTCTGTCACATCATTCTCATTATTTTGGATTTGCACTTGTACAGCTAAAATGAATGAATTGGCTTCTAATTTGTTAAATGGGCAATTCTTGTCTAGGTTGTTGTTAACTTGCCTCTCCCAGCCTGAGGTGGCCAATATCTGGGTTGAGAGAATCCGAGAGAACCCTTCTGTGTATGACTGTGTGTGCTTTATCATGTCCAGCTCTACAAATGGTAAGTTGCCAAAAATTAGTGGGTGTTTACAGAACACAAAAAAAAAAAACCCAAAAAAAACCCCAAAGTGTGCAGTTTCAAAGCCATATTTTCAATTGGGAATACAGAATTTGTTTAAAGTAAAGTAAACCTCATGGATTTAAAGGATACCAAAATAAACTTGTCCTGCCTTTGTGGGTTCACAGGTATATCTAAAACCAACCAGAAAAGCAAAAAATAGAGGAAAAAAAAGCTCTGTGGGGGAATCAAAATAAGTCTGATAGAAGAAATTACTGTTTGGCACACTAAAGGAAAGGACATCGTCCTCATTCAGGAATATGCATATGTCATTTTTGATCTTGAAAAAAGACCTCATTTAAATTTCCTTTTTTCTTTTTTTCCCCAAACCAGTTATATATGAATGTGTATGTATATGTGGAGGTAGATATATATAGAAACATATATATGGAATGTGAACTGGAAAAATGATTCAGTTACCCTGAATGGCAGCTGAGTACTGCACAGGCTTTGGTACACAAACCTCTCAGAAAATATTTAGCAAAAACCACATTAAGCACCTAATAATGGAAATACATTGAATAGCATCTGTGTTTTGCATCCAACTCCATTTTAGCAGCAGTTATTATTTGTCTAGGAATTCTAATCATTCATCCTTTTCAAATTTTTGGTTTTTCTGTTTCATGAGAGTGCTCGGGAATCCTGCTCCATCCAGTTGCAATCACAGCCCTGCTTAAGTAAAATGCAGATTGGTAGGTGTAAGGTTAGCAGAAAACTGCATATTTATGGGCAAATCTTGGAAAGTTTTACTTCAGGAGCAGAAGTTCCAACTTTTCAGGAATGTGAATTTTCTTTGCAGAATAAAGTTCCTCCTTAATAAATGGCATGATAAAGTAGAAGTCAGTGTACTTTCCAAAAATCCCTATTTATGAAGCTCTTCATCTGATCTATACCACAAAAATGAATTGAACATAACAATTATGTTATGTTCAATAACATAATGTTACCTAATAGTAGGTCATGAAAGAAACTAATAATATTTCAGCTCTGAATACTTCTATATGTTAGCATTTTGAGAGCTATTTTTTGCTTTTTGTTTTTAGTCTTGTTGAATTTTATGCATTCTCTCTTGTGCAGTTGAATTGCTGGTAAAAGTGGGTGAAGTGGTGGACAAACTCTTTGATCTAGATGAGGAGCTAATGTTGAACTGGATTAAAAATGGCACTTGTCCATCTGTGGGACCATCTGTAGATGATTCCCCTGAAGAACTTCCAGATTTTAAGATTGTGCCTTGTATACTTGAAGCAGCCAAACAAGTCCGGTATGTGATATTTTGTTATGGTTTCGTGGCTAGGGGGAACTCCTTATAACCATGTTAAGGCTTGTGTCTGAACATCTCGATTTCAGTGGGAGCTGTGTAGTTTGACAGGTCACTAGAATACGTTTTCCTGTACTTAAAATATGAAGTGAATCAACTAGTTTGTTAGCAAAGAGAGCGGCAGTGATTGCTCATAGTGTGTCCAAAACACACCAAATGCATAATTTGTCTTTGTTTTTTGTTTGTTCTGTGTAGATCAGATAATCCAGAAGGACTTGATGTTTATATGCATATTTTGCAGCTCCTGACCACGGTGGATGAGGGTATTCAGGCTATTGGTAAGACACTTGCATTGCTACATATGATGGGACCAACAATGGCAGTAACTTCTAGATCATCAGATATTTAATGGGTAGAAAAATAATTCATGTACCTAGATTAAATCTGTTGGGTTGGTGGGTTCTTTTTCTTTCTTTCTCAAGTGCAGGTTCCTGATGGAGGAAAAGAGACTTGGAGTTTGCTGTATGACCTTGTTTGCCATGAACTTTGCCAGCCAGATGATCCACCGATCATTGTGCAGGAGCAGAAGACTGTATTGGCCTCTATTTTGTCAGTGCTGTCTGCTATGTTTGCTTCACAGACAGAACAAGAATACACAAAGATGAGGAAAAGCAAGTTGTGGGTTTTTTTTTTCCCCTGGATTTGGGGGTTTGGTTTGGTTTAGGTTTTGGGTGTTGGTTTTTTTTTTCCCCCCCCAGATATTTTCACAATTGACTCTATGTATGTGTGGCAAAGGGTGATTAATATATTGCTGTTAACTAGAGATCAGTTCAGAACACAGAATTCGGTTACATGTTTGAATACAGTAAGATTCTTTGCTGGTGACTCTAAAAATCACAGCTAGCTCGAAGTTTGGTTACTGGATCTCTCTGAAGAGTTACAGTAATAGACTCTACAGATGCTGTTCAGTTTTCTCCATTGGATAAATTAAGGAAAATTGCAGAATTAATCTTTGATAAAATACAAGGGCTTTGTAGTATTTCCTTTTTTTATTTTTTTATTTTTTTTTTTTTAGCACGGATCCATTCTGCACTTAAATCCATCTTTATCACTTGTTACTTTTCAATCTTTTGTTAGGTCTTTAAAATTGAAAGCCTATCTTGGGAATGGGAATCAGGGTCATCCGCAGGAGAAAGACACTGGCAATTTGGTTTATCAGACAGGACTTCCTGGATGCAAATTTAAGATTCTAGCCTCTGAGTTACTACTGTAGACATTTTCCTTCTTGTATTCCTTACCATTGGGATATATGTTTTATAGATAAAGGTTAGCTTGCAGAAAAATGGTTTGGGTTTTCTGCTACATTTCTGCTTGCTTCTTTAAACAGTTTTTGAGTGGCAAAACACAACAGTGTCAGTATACACATTCCTTTAGCTTCTTTATAAAATCTGGTGGTGTGTTTCAAAATTCTAATGCCTTGAAAAGATGGGGAAAATTTTCAGTGTTAAGCTTCCGTTTTCTTGTTACTTTATATTAGATATGCCTCTGATTGGCAGCTTGATTCGTATCTTGCAATACATGGAGGGCTGTGGGAAGAGAGCTGGTGATAGCTCAAAGGAGTCTGAACAAGAAGAGACTGGAACAGCTGATATAAATGATGAAGACTTCCATTTAAAAATTTTGAAGGATATTTGCTGTGAATTACTTTCAAATATGCTTCAAGAACTGACCAAGGTAAGAATAAACCAAATTCTGAGAGGGATTTCTGCAGGGTAGGTAAGAAAAGAGACACTACTATTAATGTGAATATTTTTCTGTGCAAGTGAAGTTGCATACTGGAAATTCATTAGAAAATCAATCAGAAGGTAGGTAGCAAAATGTGTGTTAAATGGCAGGGACACAGGCTATCCGAGATATGTGCCTTTAGGGCCAAGATTATGTGTAAATTCTGTAAGTGTATGTTGCCCTTTTGTTTGAATGAAAGCCAATTTATTTAAGAAAAGGTAAGAATCTGAATATGAAGAAGAATATGTAAATTCACATTCTCCACTGGACTTTTTTATTATGGGAGCATGCAGATTAAGAGTCTTACGATGTGTGAGCTTTCACACCTTTTGTATTTGCTATGGCTGACATTCTCTGAGAACTCTTTTTTAAGTTCTGGTTGGTTTACCTATTTTTGAGAGCAAAGCACATGCTGTAGAGACTGTGTGCACCATTTTGAGTTTATTTGTTCACAGCTGTTCATGACATGCTAATTGTAATTCTTACTTTATTTTCCAGGAAAATACATTAGAAGGACTACACCAGGGACATTTAAATGAGCAGACATGTTCCTGTGCATTTCAGAACCTCTTACCTCTGTATTTTGCATCAGTGAGTATATCACCAGGTCTTTAACATAGCTGAAAAAAATACTACTTGGGTGGCGAGGCCTTTTAGATCAGATGCAGAAGTAGGACAGAATTGCTTGGACACTGATAATATGCCATTCTAGACAGTCTTACCTTCTCTGTCTCTTCTGGCTTACTTCAGCCAGAGCTTTGTCTAGATCATCAGCTGAGGTAGGGGTCAAACTGTGCTGAAATGAATGGATAACTGAAATTTATGGTAGCTGAAAATTTGTCCTATGTATTTTTATAGAATAATTATTCTAATTATTTTTTATAGGGAGGTTTTCTTTGTGTACTTTTAAACAATAAAATAAGAGTTTGGGGAAGGCAGTCGTATTCTGAAGTTTAGACCAACTGAAATTATGGGGTTTAGGAGGAAGGTATCTACTGTGGGGCTTTATCCACTATTCTTTGCAGTGGCTGCTGCTGGCTACTGTTGATGGGTAGGTACAGAAATAGAAAAACCCCCTATACCAAGTGTAAGAATTTTGTGTCCCATGAAATTTAGTTTATTGTCTTCCCTTTCTCCTTCCCTCTTTGTGTTTGCTGTTTATTTCCAGGTGGAGAGTTTCCTTGAAGTGCTGCGTGAGGCTGATCAGACACTTGCTGATAATCTCGAAAAACGTTTCCCAAGCCTGAAGGTCCACTCCTAAGAATGTACATGAAATATTTTCCTTCTTTGGAATGAAGATTTTAACTGTTTTATTACAGTGTTTCAGAAATCAAGTTTTCAGTAAATGCAGAAGAATGCGACAACCTCCTTAGCAACAGGTGGCTTTTAAGAAATCTTCCAGGTAGCCGTGATTAACCTAGGGTTGATCTGGTCTTTATGGGGAAGGAAATTACTGTAATTTCAATTCTGTATCTTCCATCTTATTTGCTCTGGCGCTGAGAGACTGTTGATTTCTAATTGCTCTTCTGCAGCATAGTTGTATTTTTTTTTAATAGCTCTTGAGTCTATGCTTTTCAACTGATGTTGAAACAGCAACATGAATGAAATGCACTGAGTAGTTATTTTTAATGTGATGCTGGTTTCTTCTAAGTTGCTGTTGGCAAAAGGAGGATTGGTTGATAGGAAATCCCAGATGTCCTCTGATTAAGGGTCTCCAAGCACCTGATAAAAACAGTTAAATTACACAGAATTATTTGTGTTTTCCTTTTTTCTCTTTCTTTTCTTACAGATCATATCAACACCTTGAGCAGGTATTCTGTCAGAAATGTCTCATCCTGGTCCTTTAAAATCTTCACACATCTTAACACTAAAACCTCTCTATACTGCAGCTGTGGCTTGTGGCATCAAGGTCCTGTGCAGTTTAAAGGATTTGAAAATATAGTTACCAATGGTCTATGCTGCAGCTTCCAACCATTGCAGCCAGTTATCTAGAGTTAGACTTGTAGGGCAGGTTTGGTTTTAACCTGTGGTGTCCTTGCAAACTTCCTGCTTTTTTAAAGCAGTCTGCACTTCAGTTTTGGAATGTAATGTGTCAGACAGTTCTTTCCTCATTCATGTGTTTTATGAATTATCTGTGAATGACAAAATGCCACCTTAGCCTTGTTTTTTTTCAGGGGAGCTTAAGGTATTAGGTCCCTTGCAGTAAAGCCCGTCTATGTTGTTCTAAAAATCCCACTTTGAATTATATTATGTTTTAACTGCATTACATTTTTAAATCATGTGCCTGCATGCAGTGCAACATTTTCTGTGTCTGAAAAGACAGTGTAGTAACACATCAGCTTCACTGATTTTATAAATGAAAATGGAAAGCAACTGGTCTTTATGAGGTTTGAGATGTAAAAGAAAATGGGAACCAGAGCATAGAGAGTAACTTATTACCATATACATATTCTCTGGCTCTCCAGATTTTTATAGACTTCAAGTGCTGGGCCATGCTTTGTTTGCCCTGAGTTACCTGTACATGTGGTAGAATACAGTATGTGTATATGTATATAGCTTTTTCAGCCAAACTTCCAGTTTTCAAAAACCGCTATTCAGTCATTCCTTTGGGCTGCCAGCAACATCTTAGTTGTCAGCAGGGGGGTTAGAATTACGAATATTTGGCTTGTGTCACCAAAAGGAATTACCATGGTTTCTATCCATTTTTGTATGCTATGTTTATTGGAGAAAGCTGGTAACTGTGAATAGGATGACAGCATTTTTCATACTACTTTGACAGTTTTGGGATATTTTCTTAAACCTACAGATTTGTAATAAAGTTTCTTTTTAAAAAACACCTGTACACTTCCCTTCATTCTAAGTGTCAATTAGATTTGTTTTCTGAGCTGTTGGAAATGTCTGTTACTTTAAAGTATGTCGTTTGTAAGAGGAAAACTGAATCTCTTCGCAGTGTCGATGTCCTGTAAAATACATTATCCTTCGTTGGATATTAATTTTAACTGCCCTTTGCTTGGTTGCTTAGCAATTTCTAAGGTGTGGAAGTTAATGTCTTTCATCCAGTTGTTAACATTTTTCTGAGCTTAGTCTGTCCCCCAGTGTATCAGAATTATCTTTATGATAGTCCACCCTGGTTAAGAATTATTGTCTTTTGAAATTTGATGTAGTTGTTGAAATTTGTCAGTAGTAGTTTACTGTAATACACAAACAAGCTGAGCCAGGATCTGTTATTTTGTTCCTTCTTTGTTTCAGTAACACAAATATCCAGTATTGGCTGATTAATTGTTAAATGTGGTATCACTAATTACAGCAAGTAGGAGAGATACATGGTTTCTCCGATATAATTATTGCCTGAGTGGGATGGTATCTACTACCTGTCATGCAATAGAAAAAATGACCGATGTTAGTAAGTGGGAAACCAACTGAGTCCCCTCCTCCTGCTCTTCTGTGACAGAAGAAGCTGTAGAAATGGGTTCAGGATGATAATTTGGTATGCCGGGAATTTTTATCCTTGATAAACATGGTAAAATGGAAACTGAATTCCCCCTTTGCCCCACCAGACAGCTGCTCTTGTGTGGTCTATGCTGCATGGGTGAGCCACCACTGTTGTGAGGAACAAGGGGCTGGCGCCAAACTGAATGCAAGGTAAAGGCACAGTGGTTTTGGCATTCAGGTGTGGAAGAAACGGTGGTAAGGGGTGAATGGTGTGTTTGGAAACGTTGCGCATGTATTTCATCATCTTGCCAGCAGGGACCTCCCTTAGCCTGTGCTTCGTGAACATCACGTGCCTCTGTTTTTTGAGGGAGTGAGGGGTGTCGGTTGGGGGCATGGTTGCTTTTTTGTGGTTTGGCATTTTTTTGTTCCCTCTCCTAGCTGTGCTTTGACACCAACTGGCAAGCCAGATCTCTCTGAGCTAGTTGGTTCAGAATGGATGTCTATTTACAAGCAGGTGAGCAACTTTCTCCCAGACCAAAGATCTGATTACCTCCATAACACTGGCCTTTGGGGGAAAGTGAGAAGTGCTTGTCACTGCAAAGGTCTGAACGAAAAGCAGGTATCACAAGTATTGAACTAAATTAACAGGAACTCAGTCCTGCTTGGATAGAACTGGTGTCAATTGTGGCACTAGAAAATAGAGGTAGAAATCAGACTGGAAGGCCTTATTTTAAATTAGGCTTAATAGATCCATTGAATAATTTAAATCAAGTATAGGATTCTAACTTTTTTTTTTTTTAACTTACATTTTATGTATATTTGGCATCTTTATCCTACATTGTAACTTTTTGCTGGTGGGGCGAAGCACCATAAAACTAACTAAATCTAGTATGGGGGAAAAAAACTTATATTAGAATGCTTCGTTTGTTCTCTTGATGGTGTGAGGTTGCTGCTGCTGTTGATAACCTAATGCTTGCCCAATATTCATGTCACAAACCTGTCCTTTCTGGTAGACTGAACCATATTCAGGTCACTCTTCCTTTTTTGCCATTACTTTTTTAGTTCATATTTTCTTGTAACTGCTTCAGTGGTTAATATTTCTGTAAGATTATGTGTTAAGATCGACCTGTTATAACTACCTTTGCTGTAACTAAGCTAACTGAGAAAAACCCCAAATCCCAAAACAATATTTGTAAGTCACCCATCTTCATAGTTGGTTACACTGGTATGAAAAGGGATAGATGTTACTGTAGTTTTGTTTGTTGCTTTGAAATTCCATGCTCTTTCCCACTATTTTGGCTGTTACTGAGAGTTACAAAAGCAGCAGTTACCTTTTACACTCAAGAATTTGCTTTTGTTTCTACAGCAAGAATCTCTTGGTCACAGCAGTTCCTTAGCATATCCTTTATTTTCCTCTCAAAACGAAATGTTGGCCGTTTTTTTCTTTTTTGATGCTTGTTTATTATTTTGTTCTAGATGATGATGAAATTCATGTGCTCTGCCAAACTCAATGAGAAAGGAAGAACCAGGTACACCTGGGGCAAGGACCAGCCTTCTGTAATATTACTCAGTTTCTCAAAACTCCTTCATGTGAAGGCAAACAAATGCAGTGAGCAGCTGTGTGTTGGCTCCCCAGTCACAGCTGCCTCCATCAGCCGTGCAGTTAGTGTGCCCCTCAGTTGGAGCTGACAAGGCGTGTGCTAAGTGAACCTGACATCACAAGGTTTGTAAAATAAACTAGGTTATTTCTGATAGCTATCAACAGAGGTTTTGCAATGGGAAATATGCCTCCTATTCCTCCTTTTATTTGTCTCCCTGATTCAATTATTTAGCTCTTAAAAAGGTTTTATAATGCAAGGAGCTGACACATCTAAGATTGGTAAGAGAAAAGGTTTGCTTCTGAGTTGTCGTGTTGTGGTGAAGAAAATGAACAAACCTAGGAAAAAAACACTGGGGTTCTGTTTGCTTTCTTTCTTCCACTTCAGGTCTTTGGGAGTTACCTGCATGTCTTCATCACGTGTCAGAAAATTCTGAGAGGTTAATTTTATACAAAGACTAATGCAAAAAAGAATGCTTGAAAAGGTAACAGTGGTGAGATGCTGTGAAGGGAAGTGAGACTAATACTAGAGAAGGAAAAGACATGAAGAAGGGATGCTGGAGAAAGAAAGAAAAGAGGAAGAAAACCACAAGAATTATGATAAAGGAGATAAATAGCAAGTAAGTGTGATGTTGAAGAAGAAAAGAATTGTCAGTAGCAATATTAGTATTGTAGGTCTGACCAGGTGGAATAGTTAGTGTGCAGTCACCTATCAAAAAAGTATAATATTGTTTACTTTTTCTATTTTCAAAGCTGAATCTCCCTTTGTCGTTTTTCCTGCTCTCATGAGAATGAGACAAATTTAAGGTGAAGGTGGGGTCTTTAAAACCACAGCAGGTGGGCAATCTAGTATTCCTTTATTACATTATTATTATTACTATTTATTCATACACCCACATTCCCCTCCTCCATTTGGCTGGCTGGCTGAGGCATCAGGGAGCTGTTTCATGATGGAGGTGAGGCAGTTCCAGGTGTTGCATGCCCTTGCCTCGCACAGGTATTGAACCCGCCACAGGTGAGATGTGAAAGCAGAGTCCTACAGAGTTGATGCCTGTGTTGCACATTGGTCTGAAATGAGCACAGCAGGCTGCAGCCTACTCCTGGATTTGAATAACTAGTTAGATATTGAGGGAAGGGACCTGCTTGATGCCTGCCTGGTTTTACTCAAGGAGAACAAAATCCTGCCCAGTCAGTATGAGTACAAATCCAGCAGTCAGTATGAATACAAATCTATCATCTTGCATTTGACTTCAGAATTTTTATATGAAAATATATTTATGCAAAATTAAAATTTCTGTGTGATTAATATATTCTGCTACTACTGGGATTAATATCCAAGCCTTGATCTAACATGCTCATATATCCATACACGTGGAATAGGCATATTGACCAACTGCACATTTGTGCCTATAATAACTGAGGTCCCATGCCTTTGACACTTCCCCCAATTTATGTCACTTCATCCAATTTCCAGGAAACCTTAGAAAAGCAAACGCATCTTGATATTCTCTGCTGCAGTAGTGGCAGTTATTTATTCTGTGCTTTGGGTTATGCAAACTCCATTTTAATTTTGTAATGAGCTTATATCAATATTATTTTTGTTGTCGCGCTCATCGTTTTTGGTGACAGCTCTGTTTAAAGAAGTTGTAACTTTAACAAGCCATCTGTTAACCTTACTCTAATGAAATCACAAAAATCATTTCCTGGTCTCCAGTTGTAGACCATTCATCCCATCTCCTGTCAATAGGAGGATATTGAAACACACAGGAAAATACGTGCACACTTTTATCTTGCCCTGCAATATAGCCACAGTGTCATCATTCAGTGCAGCAACTTGTAATGAGCCAGTGATGTCAGGAGGTTTTATTTTCCATTAAAAATATTCTGTAGTGCACAAACTTGTAGTTGACATGTGAGAGTTTCCTCAAATCAAGTAGGAAGGCTGGGCACAGGAACCATGGGAAGACATATCAAGTTTGTCAGCCTGATTAGTGAAGATCTTGATTTCATGAATTAAGAGAGTAGAAAGGAAGGAGAAGCACTTCATCTTAGGTAAGAATAAACAAACCTGCAAAATAACTCAAATTTTGTCACTTGCTATGAGGCCACTAGAATGGCTGAATGGAAGGAGGAGAAATAGTGGATATAAAAGGCTGGAGTAATGGGTAAAGGCAGAATGAATAGTGAAAATGTGGATGAGTGAGAAAGGACTCCAGCTTTGTGAGCTCTTTAGGTAGAAGACACTTTGAGGTGATGAAGACAGACATGGGATATTGCCTATGAACTGGCAAATCATGTTAAGTCCAAGGAAAGTCTTTGATGGACCTGAAAGTATTGTGCAGTGGGCACAATGAGAAAATCCCAAGCCCAAATGGAGGGAACATTTGTCCTTTTTCTCCTCTTGGAGAGGTGTGGCAACTCCTAAAAGAAATTGGGAGATAGATGCGGAAGACACTGTAATGGAGCTGCTCTGGAGCTGCAGTTGCCCAGGCTGATTCTTGCATGGTGCATATGTTTACGGATACAAGGGACAAACCCAGCAGGAGCAGCCAGGTGTACAGACAAGAGACAAACTTCTTGCAGCCTTCCTGCTTCTTCAGTCTTTCTGAGTGCCAGAGTAGGTAGGCAAGGACGGCATCCAGCACTGTGTTGTGGCAGCATCTGTGTGTGCCTTGGAGCCCAGCCTGCTCACTTCCCTCTTGTCCAGTGCTCTCAACTATCAATTTAAGGATCAGAATCAGATCTTTTATTGCCATGTTATCACTAACTTTCACCAACGGGTCTGGAGCCAACCCTCACGATGGAAAATGTTGAAAAGATGTTGAAAATAATCACAGCGCTACTCTACAGCTGTCTTCTTTTGTATTAGAAGAGCTCTTCATACTGCAGTACCCTCGGTGTGGTAGACTTATATTTGGTCTATGGTATAAAGGTCGAGGGTGCTGTTTTGGAAGAACCTGCTGAATGCGACACAGCATGATGTGGTTGCCCTTACAGGGTAAAGGAACTGCTGTCATGATTTAATTAGCCGTTGTTCTGCTGATCCCAGAGTTTACTTAGACTTGAAAGAAATAAACTTAATTAAATTAAACAAAGCTTTTTCCTTCCCACACATGCTCTAGGCCCTTTGACTTCTTCCGAGAGACAACAAAAAGCTTATGAATAACAGGTGCAGTCTTTTTGTTGTTGTTGGTCTGTTGCAGAAGGCTAGCAGGAGAAGGATTATGCACAGGTGCAGTATGTGCATGGCACAGAGGAAGAGGATGTATGGGGGTTTGAAATGAGTTTGTTTGGGTTTTTAAATTTAAATTCTTGTATTAGGTTGGTAGAAGGATAAAAACCATCAAGGCTTCAGTGTTGCCTGTTGCAGGTCAAGGTAATTTGACAAAAAGTGGTAATGCTTGAGTTGAAACCTTCTCAAAACAGAGGAAAGAAGGAAAAGAGGTTTGAATTCAGTTCTCAGCTTATCCAAAGCCGTTTTGAATGTAACCACCTTTAGCTGCGTAACTTCTTTGTGCCTTGCGATGTGATTCAGCAGCAGACCTGGATTAAGTGTTTTCCACCAGCCAGAAGTGGCTGCTTTTTCAGTTGTACTGCTCAGTCTGTGCGTTTTTGAGATCATAGTCACAAATTTAAAGTGGTTTCTTTGTCCAGCCACAGCCGGAGAGCGTTGCGTAAAAGCACATCTTTGTCACAATGTGAGCTTTCTGCCTCCTCTGAAATGGAGCTCTTCCTGACAGCAACTTAGGCCTGCCCTCTCCTAACACTGTGTCTTCATTTCTAGTCTTGTGTATGTGCTGGAGAGGCTTATGGAGGGAGATGCAATCATGGGAAAGACACTTCCCTTATGTTCTACTACATACACTTCTGTTGTGTGTTCGTCATTTCCAAGTGACACAGCATGTGTCTATGCAGATGTCATTTACGCTGTGCTAGGCCAGATTTACCAGCAAATCTCTGATAACTACTTTTACTATGTGATTTTTCTTTTCAGGTGAATTTGTATCTGCCTATCAGGAAATTCATTCTAGACTGTATTTGCTTAATTGTTTGTACTAATAGGGTAAGAGAAAGTGGGTGGGGTGAAAAAGATTAATAAAAGCAAGAAATAGAATCTGTTTAATCCCCTTTGTCCTCTGGAGCAATTCTCCCATCAATTGAAAACAAAGTTGGTTAAACGCAATTTGTTCTTGCCTAAAAACTGATTTAAAAATAAGCAAATATTTTGTCCACTTAGTTTGCCAGATACTAAGATTAGTTTGACTGGTCTAGAATGAACTTTTTTCCCATCTTCCTAAAAATTAGTACTCTCTTTTCCCATTCCTAGCTCTTTTCAGTTTAATTCCTAAAAGTACTGTGAATAGATGGGGGGTGTAGTGTTAATTCACTAAATATACTGTTGTGAATTGCACTAAGCTCTGCATGCACAGACACATCTTTGTTAAATCTTCATTAACCTGTTCTGGTCTACTTTTGCATCCTCTTGTCAATATTCAGTTGTATGTCTGCTCACAGTTTACCACCCTGACTTTTTATCCATTATCCTGGTTACTGTTTAGCTAATGCTTTTAGCATTGAATATTCTTATAATGCAGTATTTCTCTGAAACAAAATTTTGCACCAAGCTTTACTAAAAGCAAAGCCCTCTCTCTAATCAGGCAGATGAAACTCATTAGTGTTACATTTCAAGGCGCCTTTCTTTGATGCAAACTAATTAATTTTGCCCCATTGCAAAATTGTCCTAACTATAATGGGAACTGAAATCTAATAAGATAAAAGAAATTCAGAGGGGAAAAAACGCCTGTCATGAGAACACAGTGAGATGAACAGCTTTTGCCAGTCTTGGAAATGATGATATGTTTTACAGCTCCAAGGCTGAACATTCTACAGTTGGTGATGTGTTTAAAGTCCCTGCTGTGAATTGATGGGTTTACATTGCTTGCTGGTTTTCATCCTTACAGCAGAAAGTAACTGTGATTTAATTTACTTTGTTTATCCTGACCAGTGTTAGGGCCTAGACCAGAATCTGCCCTCAGTTGTCTGCTTTGCTGTGTGAACACCAGGATTTCACTGGATAGGGGGGGGTCTAAAGTTTGCAGACTGAGAATGGTCCTCCAAACTCTTTTCTCTTTGAAACACTGATGGAACATAACAGATCAGCTAGGAATGAAAAATCTGTCTGTATCCTCTATTTCAGATGGGCTGATCGCTTACATACAGCAAGGAGGTGAAATGGGTACAAAAACCTGCCATAAACAGGCAGACCAAATGTCTTCTGTGATTGTGTGGGCCTTAGAGTCAGTTCTTGATTTCCCTTGGCCTCGCGATTTTCAAGGTGTATGAAATAGACTCAAGGCAGTCTTTCTGCTGCTGACATTCACCAAATCTAACGTTGGATAAATTCTAAATGAATATGATAGAGGCTGGTTACTGGTGAATGCTCATGGTAAGGCTGTGTTGTCAGAAGTGCCTGAAGAGCTCTTGTTCTCTTTTCTAAGTGGATCAAAGCCTGCTGAATCGCTTTTTGAGCTGTGCTTACCCATATCATTAGCAAGTACAAAGCTTTCTCCTTTGTTAGTTTGTTCCACCTCACTTTGAATACAAAATATGCTACTGTTATATTAATTAGGCCAACAGGCTGAGGTGAACAAACAGTCATGTCTCTTATCAGCAGGCTTATTTATACATTTGACTATTTGCTTTGTGTTTGCCTATGATGTGGAAGAACTGGATAATTATTGAGGTTTATAATTAGACATGATAACATAGTAGGAATAGTGCTAACAGGGTGGTTCCTCAGTGAATGGAGTCCACTTCTACAACACTTTCTGCTGGTTGGACAAGTATGAGGACCTGGTCAGAAGTAATCCATGACTTTGGATCTGAATGCTAAGAGTGGCTGTTTTCAGTGCTGGTGGCTGAGGTTGCCTATGGCTCTCAGACGCTGTTCTCTTTTGGATGCTTTGTCTTTCATATTCTGGTTAAGCATTTTGCTCCCTGTACTCTGAGCTCGCTGCAGCTCCCAGCAATAGCAGCTTTGATGCCAGAGCCCCCAGTGTTAAGCAGCTTCTAAGCCTCTGTCCCCTTGCCGGGGCTCTGGGGCTGATGGCCAGGATTGGTGTGCTGCAGCCACATAACCTCAGCTCAGCCTGCTGTGTGAACAGTTCGAGCCTCCCCTTCACCTTGCCTGAGCTATGCAGCAGGCAGGCTGTGCCTGGGCACTTCCTCTGATGATCCCAGCTTGCCAAACTGACTTCCCAGCTTGACCTCAGACCTGCTTGCCCCTAAGGACTTGTCTGGAGATGTGTTGGCTGCACCCAGCTGCCATACCTGGACCTGCCCTGCTCCCTTTGCTCGGACACAGTGGCACTGCCCACCTGCCTGGCTGTCATCTTCCCACCAGCAACTGTGAGCAGGGCTGCAAAATCCTGCAGGAGGGGACATGGATGCGTGACCCCTCAGCTTTACCCTTCAGCTTTGGGTAGCTGTTTAACCATCCTGCCAGGAGGGCAGGATTGGTGCGCAAGCCTGGGCAGAACAGTACTGTAAGAGTCAGGTTGTACTGATGGAAATGCAGTATTTCCTTGTCCTTTCTAAGCTGTGCTGTATTTCCCGGCAGTATGTAGATCAGTTTGTCAAGCTTTTGGCTTGGCTTTTCCCACCCTTGGTTGATGGTTGTTGCTGGACTAAATCCTGTTTGCTGTAGTAACACAGGCAATTTTTGCTGACTGGTGCAGGACCAGGGCTCTCTTGCTTCCTGCAGATTTAACTGGAGGTGACTTGGCCAACAGTGAGCACATAAGGGGGAAAAAAAGAAAAGAAAGGTTGTAATTGGCATTTCTGTACCACTAACTCCAGAGAAGTCGGAGCAAAGAGCTCTTACAGGACCTTGGTTCCCAGACAGGCAACAGTTTTGTTTGAAATGTAGGTGATACTAAATTTGTGACATCATGTTCACTGGTGAAAACAAATTGGAGCATGGTTTCTCCCTTGCCCCAGCAGCATCTTGGCTAGTCTTTTGTAAACAGCTTGCAAAGTTGGTTAGGAAAAACTACACCTTGTTTGCTCAGAGCAGCATGTAACTCATGTCACTCATGATTTTATTTAGCTTTTATGAAAGGAAAAATATTACCTGCCTCAGATGAAAGGGCTAATATTATTTCTTTAAACAGTCCAAAGCAAATATACAAACAGTGAATGGTCTGTTGGCTAAATGTGCTTCAGCAGATTTACACAGCATCTCTGGCTTTTCACAATAAGTGTGCTTAAAAGCTATTGATACTACAGCTGCCTGAGTCATGCTGAGTGGGTAATTTGCCTGATTGGTTCTTGCACTTTTAATTGGAAAAAGATATTTGTGTTTTCAATAGTTGCATCATTTAAATTCCCCTTTTTGTTGCTTATTAACTGCTTAGGATTCAAATGCTTTATAACTCAACAACTCATCAGAAACACAGAGAGTTAACAGATTGCTAAACCACCCTCATGGGGATGTGGTCCCCTTCCTAATAGCTGAGTTGTTGCACTGAGACTTCAGATGTTTCTTGGTGGTTGCTCTGAGTACACTGCATGACACTGTGGTAGCCTCGCTCTGTTTAAATGTTGTGTGTATTGTTCTGGGAAGTGTTTGTTGGAAGAATGGTGTTTCACAGAAGGGAGCAAATGGAAGAATTCCCTTGTTGAAAGCTGGTGACTTCAGATCCATACTTTCTTAGAAAATTTGAAAAGCTTTTGAACTTGAAGCCGTTTAACTCCCAACATTTAGGTAAATGACCTACACCCCAATGATAGGTTATCTCCTTTAAGTGAGAGAAGCCAAAGGTTTGGGAGAATGAAGATGAGAAGGTGAATGGGAGTGCCGCTGCTGAGGTGGTGTTACGATCAATTCTTTATAAATACTAAAAATAAGTAGAAGCAAATGAGTCAGGTTTTCAAAGCAGCAGTTTTTCAGGCATCTGTATGTGAGGGGAGTCATAAAATACAAGCAGAATATCAGGAAGATCTGTAGAATTTATACTGGAAAACAAACCAGAGGGCTGCGTGTTGTTCATCTTCACTCTTCCCTGCAGCTTCCATGGTGCTTGCCTAAGTGCCATGAGATTCTTAAAGGCAGAACTCATCTCCAGCAGTTAATTAACAAAAAGGCAGAGGGCTGTGATTAGAATTTGCAGTAGTCTATTCTGGAGAAGGTAATTATGAGTAGAGCAGACTTAGTATTAAGTCGTATTAAACCTATTTTGTTCAGGGATTTAACACCCTCTATCTTTTTCTGCAAAAGCTTAAGTGAATGCCTCAGGCAAATGCTCCTGGTTGAAAAGGCAGATGGCTGGGCCAAATGAAGTCCAAAGGATGGCCAAGGAGGTTTATATCCCAGAAGTGGTGTTGTGAAATTATCTCATTGGAGATTAGAGCACTTTCTCCTACCACACAGAGAGAAGGGGTAGTTCTCACTGATGACCTTGATGGGATTGAGAAGCCTTTCAGGCTGACTGGAAGTGGTGTTGTGAAATTATCTCATTGGAGATTAGAGCACTTTCTCCTACCACACAGAGAGAAGGGGTAAGTTCTCACTGATGACCTTGGTGGGATTGAGAAGCCTTTCGGGCTGACTGATTCTCTCCTTCAGTCTTGCTGTGTTCAGGTAGATAATCTTATCTTTCAGCAGAAGATTAATAGCCCTGGGGATCAATCCCAGCCTGCCTTTCCATGGTTCTTGCCTCACCAGTTGTTGCCAGTTGAACAAAATCACCCTCTGTCTCTCTCCCAGTGCTGGAGCACTCGGGAGCCCTTGTATTACACTGATTCAAGTTTTTGCTGTCTTTCTCTCTCTCCCCTCCCCCACAGCTTCCTCATAGTGTTGATGGATACAAGACTTGTGCTCTGTCTGGAAAGATAAGTCGGGTTAGTTGAGTACCTACATATTTTACCTATGACCCATGGAAAGCACACTTTCTCAGAGTGGGAGTAGCAAAGGTTTATGTTTCACAGACAGTGAAAAATGAGTCCTGTTGCTGTGTGGCTCTCTAGGGAAGGGAAGATCTGGAGGTGTGACACCTTGGTTTTAATACTATTCTGCCTAAAAATTTCCAGAGCATTTATCTACAACTGTGTACCCGCAAGTGTCAGCACCACTCTCAGGCTGCAAACTCTGCTGTCAAGTTCCTGCTTTGAAGAGCAAAACAGACCCCCCAAAAAAAAAACTAGAGAAGAAGAGTCACCTCTGAGTTAGCAGCTGGGAAGCAGGAATAAAGTTGTGGCTTCTTCTGGAGCCACTTGGTGTTCCTGGAGCTACTCCAGCAAAGGGCCCAGGAAATATGGGATGCAACCCTCTCACTGGGATCTTGAGGCTGCTGAAAAGAGGACGACTCATTTAACAAGGAATTACGAGGGAGTAATGCAATTGAAAGCCAGCTCTCGTAGCCTTCATCATGAGTGCTGTCACAGTTGCCCTGTGCCAGTGCCACAGGTTCTGTGGCAGCCGTGCATGGCAAAGTGCTGTCTTGCAAAACGTGTGATCAGCTTGACCCACTTTTGAGCAGGGTCAGACCTGTACTTGATCCTCAGGTGCTGATTATCTGTCTGGAGGGCTTTGTCTGTAGGAGAGGCTATATATGAGAAATCTCCTGTGGGCTTAAAAAACCCTCCTGTATTGCCTTATCTCATGAGATAGACAGGTCCCTTTCCCTGTGGTGTTGATAGATCCCAGGTTGTCTCTTTGTCCTTCAGAACTCCTTCCACTTCAGGGTCTGTGTAGACTTCTGATGTCCCACAGAAAACTTCTGGCCTCTCTGCCCCAGTGCTTCTGCAGGCCAACTCCGACAATTCAGATGTTTTCTGGGTCAGTCTTTGCTTGTGCTGCCTCCTTCCAGCTTGAACAGAGTAGCACTTGTGCACATTGCTGTCCTGTTTGCATTGCTCTCCATGCCTGACTGCTAGTAGTTTTGCTGTGCTGTATTGCTCTTTTCTGTGGTGAGAGGCCCAAGCTGCTGTTCTTAAATGGTAGGATACACTGCCAGCTTTTGGGAGATAGTGTAAGTGTCCTGCTGTCTGTGAAAACCCTAAGCAGCAGTTGTGCTCGACAGAGTGATGGTTTTCTGAAACCCTGCAACCCTAAACCTCTGAAGGTTCAGCTTCTGGATGGAAAAAAAACAGTTCTATAAAACCATCTGCAGATTCACAGGATGTGGAGGCCCTGCTTTTGGAGAGCATCAGGGCAGGCTTCAGCAAGCACCCAATGAAAACTGGCTGTAATCGAGTCAGTTCATGCTTTGTGGTTCTGCTCTTTTAGACTACAGGGCATTGGGTATGGTGAACAAGCACTTCTTACTAAACCAGAGAGTCAGCTTTAATCTGCTCCCCTAAATTCTGGGCACCCTGGTTATCTCGTTATGTAACTAATTAATTTCATACTAGGTTAAATTTCCTTGGCTGTTCCTGCACTGCTCACATTGTATCAGCAGTCACAGGCCAAGCTGACCACAGGCTCTGTGGTGTTAGGTATGAGGAGAAGGATGACCATTGTTCCAGAAAGCTCCTGCTTAAATTGGAAATGACAGGGCAAGGAAGGGAGGCAGGGACACTCCTGTCTGTTTATCAAACTGGAGCCTCAGAGGTAGGAAGTGCCCTTAAATCTGGCATAGCTGGCAGCTCAGTTTATATCCCCTTCATGGCTCTTGCGTGCCATGAAGCTCGTGTGCTTCTGATAAGCTTAGCTTCACTGCTTTGTGTCTCGGTGTGGCCCCTCGGGCTGCCCTGTGCCCTTCCTGGTGCTTTGTGTTTTCAGGTACCTGGAGATGCTAACCAAGCCACTGCTTCTCTTGTCTTCTGGGGGGAGGCCCCAGAGTGGGTTGTCAGAAGTGTCTGGGTGACTGAGTCTTCTTTGAGCATCCTTACACCTCTGGGCTGTAGGAGAGGACATCCATGTCCCTTAACACTAGAATAACCCGTACTTATAGACCAAGAATAAACTGGCTTTCCTAATGTATCTTGTGAAACGTTATAGCCTTTGAAGGCGAGGGAGGAGCAGATCTGAGTAAAAGTAAAAAACCAAAATAATCCTTCATTCACAGTTCAAGTGACCTCAACTGATGAACTCAACTGGTGCCTGAGGAAATGTGAGTCAGAATTATATCTAGTGTTTTCTTTCAGATTTTCTCAAGGATGAGCACAACATTTTGACAGAAAAGAAAACACAGGAATTTCACCGTGGCTGCTATCGGGATGTACTGATCAGGAAGTACTGGAAAACCAGCCTGAGTCCAGATTTCTGAGTAAAAGATGCTTACCTGCAATGGAAGAGCTTCTAGAGGGCTACCTAGTGAGTAATTAAAGAAGGATCAAAACCAGAATGATATGTTAGTTCTTGTAATTAGTGCGTTTGAGCTAGGAAAACCTGACAGATTTAGTCATATTCTATCATAAATATCTTACTGTGCTCATGTTTACTGATTCATTATTAATATCAGCTCTCATATGCTTAAGATTCTGGGTAAAGGCCCTATGAATTGTTTGCTTTTTGAGTCAGCTTGGTTGATGGGGAGATCTGTTCTGCAAAAAGGAAGTGCAGTGCCTGTTTTCGAACTGAGACATATAGTGAATAAATACTGCATTTTCTTTGTGAAGGGAAAACTGAAGCATCTGCTCATGAAATATATTCCATTAGCAAACTGGAACAAACTGGCTTTTCCAGCTATGTCATCACTTACAGCCATGCTCTTTCAATCCTGTGCTGTGACAGAAGGGCAGAGCTAGCTATTCACCCTCAGTCCTCTTAGAAACAGGAGTGTTTGAAGTTCCATCTCTTCTAGGAAGATGGAAGACACTGACATCATTGGAGATGTCAGTCAGTGCAAGTGTGACTGTGTTTGCTTCAGTTAGATGTTAGCCTGCATATTGGCCTCATTGGTGTAATTTATCATTTGGGTACACCAGGGTCTAAGAGATCTAGCTGGAATCAAGGTTTCAAGATTTTAGGCCCTGAAGAGAAAAATTCTGCAGATTTTTCAGACGTTTGAGTAAATCAGGGTGAAACTAGTCCTTGCCGCCTTTGAGCATTTCTTTGAAAGGTAGGTTTGTAAGGAACATAATGAAAGATCAGTCTTTGGTTTTGGACAGCCCTATGCCCAGCAAAAAATAATCAGTCTCATCTCCCCCAGATGCCTCAAGCCTCCAAGGGATTATGTTCCTGGGGAAACATTTTGGCTTCTCCTGCTGGGTCCACAAATCCCCTTATCTTAATGTTGCCAAGTCTGACCTGAGAGGAGACAGTGAGGACTCGGCTTATTGGAGTCTGAAAACCATGACAGTTTCTAGAATACAGACATATATCTAGGGCTGTAGAGAAAATAACTATATATGGGCTATGAAAATATATAGTTTCCTGCT
>NW_009942201.1:228-627 GCF_000696875.1 Nestor notabilis | reverse complement strand
ATTGAAATGTAGTTATTTTTCCTGTACAGGCAGGAGTTTTTAAGAAAAGTAATGTGTTGCAATTTATTTTCATAGCAACAAATGCACTGTTAGTGTTTCTGTTTGAGGCTGTGCCCTGTACTACATGCTTCTGCAGCCTCAGAGAGAGCACTGATGGGAGCTTCTTGTCTGAGCTGCTGATTCCCCATAGATAAGTTTGCTTACTTACCCTCTGCTGCAGACCCAGCCCTCGACACCTCTCACTGATTTCAGAGTTTGCCTTCCCTTCCCTAGGGGCAGCGCACATATCAATTCGCAACGCGCGGACAGGGGCTGGGAGGTAGACAGGCTCCCTCCATCCAAATGGTCCCTCCTCTCAGGCCCATGGGGGGCAAATTCGTGTTAGCTGCAACACCCATA
>NW_009942201.1:0-213 GCF_000696875.1 Nestor notabilis | reverse complement strand
GTCCCCCCCGCCCCCCCCCCAATCTTCCTCATTCAGACGACCAAGGAGGGGTAACTCGGAAGGGAAAGCAGCTCTGTGCGGGGTTTTTTGGGAGTGCAGAGACGGCGGGTGGTGGGTGGTTGCATCTGAGCATCCCTGCTCTGCAAACAGTGCTTGAATAAACACCTTTCAGCGGGTGTTATTGGGAGGGCCGGGCAGCGCTTCCCCCGCCCG
>NW_009942200.1:23877-34566 GCF_000696875.1 Nestor notabilis | reverse complement strand
GACAGGATGTAGTTTCTTTGTGCTTTGGTTTATTTTAGTGGCATTTCTGTTAAAGATCTTTATTTTTCCTTATCTAAGAGGAAGGGTAGTACTGACAGTGCCTGACTTGGACTTTTGAAGGAATTGGGTTTAAAGAGACAGGCTAAGCTGAACCCCAGCCTGGGTTCTTTGAAAGCCTTGCTGCCTGCACAGGCACTTAAGTGAGCTGTCAGGTTCCTTAAGTGATACCTAAACCAAGACTGTTGTTGCACTTTTTAACTCCTACATTAAGTGAGCCATGCAGAAATAACTGGAATGAATGTACACTCAGCAGACTTGTTTTATCAATGTTTCATTATCCTAAGAAGCATAATTACTTCATTTATGGTTGCTCTCAAGGGGACTTCATTGCCAGCTAGGATGTGCTGGTTAGGTATGATCTGCTGCATGTCACCGGTGTTAGGCTGGAGAATAGCCTTGTTGCTTCATATTTACTTTAACCTGCTGGGATCAGTTCTGGCATTTGGGGAGGTGGTAATGTGACTCAGAGTCCTTTTGTGGAAGGTCAAGTTTCAAACTTCATTCTGTTTATTGCTTTTTGAATTCTGGGGTTTATCACCTAACTTGGAGTGTACAGGGACTTACTGGTGAACTCCTGACTTGAGTGCACAGACATTGATTTTATTCAGCATCTTGAAATGCATGGAGCAGCAGCTATTGATGGGGAAGCAAGTGCTGGCTTCTCAAGCAGCACAGGCACGCAGAGTCCAGTATCTTTATCTGGTCTACCTCCTTTTCTTCTCCAGGAACACTGATGTCTTTTGAAGACTGTCAGATCTACTCTTGCCAGGAGTGGAGTTTGCAGAGAGGATAATTTGCTTTGAACAGACATCTTGTGGTTCTCTCTTGCCTTAACTTGTGCCAAGTGTGGTTTCATAGTGATTTGAGAAGATAGAGATTTGATTGTTTGTTCTAAGAAGAAGACCTGAATTAATCTTGTACTTTACATTCACTTTACACCTGTTATGTCAATTTTTGTGATGCTTTCTAATCATCTCAATGCAGACACATTCTTCTTCAGCTCAGTGATTTAAGATAAGAATACTCAGTTGAGAGGTTTTTTTAATGACAAAAAAAAGTTGAAATATGTTCTAAGCATCATTCCAGTGCTGTTGGTTTATTGATTTGGGGTTGGTTTGAGGGTTGTTCCCTCTCGTCTCTTGGGTGACAAATCTGAACAGAAGTTGACATGAATCCAACATGTCCTGAAGCAGTTAATAGTTGCTCTGGAGTTTTTGGTAGCCGTGTCCTGCTTGGTGTTTGTGATATTTGAGTATCACAACTACCGCAATGATGATATTTGAAATCAAAACCACCAGTGAAATTGTAGAAGCTGTATTGGAGGTTTGGGGATTCTTCAGCATCTGCTTTAGTGAGGGATTCTGTGCAGAAAAAAAGAAAGTGGATGTTTAAAGTTTTGAATACACTGTAACTGCAATGGAAATAAGTTTTGTTTGGGTTTTTTTTCCCCACTTATTTTGGTTCTGAGAAGTTGACCCACACAAATGGCAAATTCTGCATCTGTAATACTGAAGAGTTGTAAAAATCTGTAATAAAACAATAGTGCAGAAGAGCATCACGATGTAACAGATTCTTTGGTAACGTTGCAGCAGGTTTCTACCTAGCAGAGTTGTCATTACCTTTAGAACTGGACAGATGGAAACGTGCTGCTGAAGCAAAGCTTGGCAAAAAAGAAACTCATGGTTCTCACTGTGTGCCTGCTCATGGTTTACAACTGGTCCTTGGTAAAACTCACTGTTTTTTCTGTTAATCATGAGAGATACTGTGAGAATTAATCTCTGCTTTCAAGTGTGACCTATTTGTGCTTGAATCCTTTTCACATTATAGACGTGTCTGGTTTCTAGCATATGGGTGCAAAAATCTTTCCCGATTGAACTAAATGGGAACATGTTTAAAATGCCGTTAGAGTTGAGAGAGGTTAAGAATTATTTAAAAGGATGAGAATATTTTTTATTGCTATTAGGAGCATGATTAATTCTAAGTATTTCTTAGCTGTGACACCTCAAAGCCTGTGGCACAAGGTGCTTTTCTTAGGTGAAGCTTTGGGCTCAGTAAAAATGAGAACAGTGAGCATAGTGGGAGTAACAACACAAGCTGTTTCAAACAGCTTTTCCATATTGACCACTGCAAATTGTGCTGAAGAGTTTGTCAGATTGGGGCCCTAAAGCTTATCTTATTAACAGCTTTGCAGCTGTAACTTAAAGCCTGTTGCTTTTGGTTTCTGCCCCTGTGTCTGTCCTTGTAGTTTTGTTCTACTAGGCAATACTTACAGTGTGAGGATTTAAACTATGGTGGAAGAAGTCATTTATGTTTAGCATCTGGCACAGCTTTTCTGTAGCACCAAAAGCCAAGTTGAATGGGCTGTTAGAAGATACACAGATTATGAAAAGGCTGACTGATTAACAATGTGCTTTTTAAGTGGTCTGGCTTGAGCACGGGCCCTGGTCCCCGTGTGTGCTTCATCAACAAATGTCATGTTTGACAAGCTGAAATCTTCTCTTGCCATTCATAACTCTTTCTGAACGCAGATCCTGCACACACCACTCCTGTAACTAGGAGCGAGTGCTGCTTCTGCTGCTCCGAGGAGCACACCTCGATCCAAAGGCCATCAGTCTGTGTGAAAAGCGCTTCCGTGATCTCACAAAACACAAACTTTGAACCAATTGCTCTGATGCTTTGTTAGTTTTGAACTTGAGTAATTCCTTTCATTAGCAGAACAAAGGTAATGTGTTTACAGCAAAGAGTAACTTAATCAGATTCTTCATTTACACATTCCTCTTACCTGAATGATCGGCAGACCTGAGGTCTCTCTTCACGCGGATGGGACCTGCTGCAGTGTTGGTTTTCCACAGGTATGAGGAAGTGGCTCTTTTTTGCCGGGAGATGCAGCCTTGGGTGCAGCGGGAGTTGGTGTTGCTGTCACAAATCAGAATGTCACACTGGAGATAAACGGATGCAAAGCTCTGCAGGAACTTGAAGGCGTTAAATTTGAATCTGGCATAGTGTTCCAGCAGTGGGTAGGTTACCACAGTGTCATCTTTATTGCAGCTGCAACAGAATTTACACATCTGTTAAAGCAGTCCAAAGACTGAGCATTCTATGTACCGTTAACTCTTAAGTACAGGGTTTAATTAGGGTGTTTTTACATGTGGGTGCACAGTGATGTGCTGCTTTTCCCTCTTCCCAGTGCAATGTGTGTGTTTGTTTTTCCTAGCTCTGTTTATGTAAAGCCTTTAAGTTTCTATGAAACTTAGCTTCCAGACAGAGTCTGGTAGAGAAATTAAGTGTAAGAGAGACAAAAATAAAGGAACTACAGTTGACATTTAGATTCTAGTTTCTTGCCTATTAGGAGGCAGTAATAAAATGAATTACTTGCCCACCTTAATAATGAATTTCTTACCCACTTCTGATTAAGTCATACGTTAGCGATCCAAAATCATGTTCTGGTGATGCTATGCAGGTATCAATAAACACCAGAAGGTTTGGGTCAGTGGAGTGAAGAGTGACTTGAGCAAAAAGAGTTTGGTTCAAGTCTACGTAATACGGGGTCTGATGTATCGGCCTGGAGAATGAACCTGAATCATAGAACGACATGCTAATGTTGTATCTTCCCACAGCAGTTGTGTTTTGGATTATGTTATCTTCTGTTATGTAAACGACTTCCAAGGTTGAATTGTTTTCCATTTTGCATTTTACAATGATCTGTATGCTCTTCTGACGGGTGATGATGTAGCCAGTTGCAGAGAGAGATATGATGTTGGTGTAAGTGATGCTGTGACCATCATCCTGTAAAGGGAATCGTATGAAGTGCTCAGCTGGGATTATAAGAGTGGTGCAGTTGAAAGCAATTGTAAGTTACAAAGGCCCCCAACTATGCTTGTCAGAGGCTCAAGATACCTTTGAAAGGTAAAACAAGTTGCAACTGAAAAACCATTATCAACCCTCCTGTTTTCTCAAAACACTGAACCAGCCCGTGACGCAAAAAGGTTAAGGAATGCTGTGTGGAGTGTGGGAAGTACCAAAGCTGTGCTAGGCACTAGCTCCTGGGAATCTTCACGTGTTGAGGTTTTTCCCCTTCCTTCCCTTGTGACTCCAGGGTTACTTAGTGCCAGCCCTAACACTTGGAGAGAATGTTTAAATTACTTATGTAACATTGCGCTACTTTTGATGACATGGGTTTGAGAGGGAATTTAGCATTTGTGGTTAATTTGTGTGGATTCTCCTGGATTTCCTTTGAAAGGCTCTTTCATCGTCAGGCTCTCAGAGGAAAAATACTGTTTCTACTTCAAGACTGGAAACATGCAATGGGATGAGCTAAGTGAAAGTAAATCAGCTTATTCACATGCTATTCAGAAGCTGCCTTTACAAGCTCTTACCATTCATAAGACATTCTCAGCTTAATCCCATAATTTATCTCCCACTTTACCTTTTTAGTTGTTCCACAGCTGGATAATGGGAAGGAAAAGATCACTGAATCTGTGATGACTGGACTGCAAGATGGATCATTCAGCCTTACATGAGTTTCATTATATCCAAGGGAGGCCAGGTAAGACTTGTTTAGAACAATTTTCATGCTATCTGAAGAGCATGTAAGTAATGCTGCCATTGAAGGAGAAATAAGAAAACAAACCAGGTTACCACAAACTGCTGCAGTCATTTCTCACTTGGTCTAGATCCTGGAACCTGTTGCATGGTTCTTGATTTGTGAGTCTGAAACTGCTCATGCACATTTGAGGTCATGCAGAAGTTGGAACAAAACTTCATGCTTGGCTTCAGAAATGTTTGATAAGCAAAACCATGTTGAAATACTTAAAGTTTAGTTTAAAAGCCAGTAACACAGAATGAATTGCAGCCTTTATAAAAGGGAAAAGGAGTCAAAGTGCTAGTGCAGGATGCTGTGTGTGAGAAAATTGATTTATGGCAGACATTGAGGCTTTAGTCTCCCTGTCCACCTCGGTTGATGTGAAGATGGGCATGCAAATGTAAGGAGCCAGTAAGGAAAATGGTCCAGCTCTGGGGGAAAGGAAATTGCAACACACCCAAACCCTGTTAGACTAACCAGTGTGGACCATTTTCCTGAGTATCTCAAGGTAGAGAAAAACCCAAACCATTGAAACTAACCAGTCAAAAAAGGTTTCTCTTTAAGTTTCTAGGATGTTAACAATACCTGCTTTGTCTAAAAGAGGGGAAAAAAGCAGGTTTTGATTGATGCTGGCGAGGAAAAGGACCAAAAAGTGAAAGAACAGGTTTGCTTTTGCAGATGGATCAAGTGATAATTTTTGCTCTATAGGTGAGATTAACATGGGATGTATGAATGTAAAGAGGGTTAATGACTACCAGTAAAAAGGTTTAAATCCTTAGTACCAGCCATCAGTTCTCTTTGTTACTTACAAGGGAAGAATCAGTCTTCCAGTAACTAAAGGAGCCACCAAGAAACCTGGAGAGGGGCTTTGGACAAGGGCCTGTAGGGACAGGACAAGGGGAATGGCTTGAACCTGCCAGAGGGGAGATTGAGGTGAGCTCTGAGGCAGAAGCTCTTCCCTGCGAGGGTGCTGAGGCGCTGGCAGAGGGTGCCCAGAGAAGCTGTGGCTGCCCCATCCCTGGCAGTGTTCAAGGCCAGGTTGGGCACAGGGGCTTGGAGCAACCTGCTCTAGTGGAAGGTGTCCCTGCCCATGGCAGGGGTTGGAACTGGATGAGCTTTAAGGTCACTTCCAACACAAACCAGTCTGGGTTGTATGATATATATGAGAATGAGAAACATCCTATTCATGAAGCAGTGGTACTTACTGCTGGGCTCCACAGGACCACTTGGCAGGGGAGAACTGGTATAATGAGCAGAAAAACCTCTGTAGGAGTTGGCATAGTCTGTAGACAGCACAACTGTCATAACATTTGAAGAAGATTCAAATGTGGGCTGAGAACGACCACATACTTTTCCTATTAAGCCAGTGTTAGTGGTGAGGCCATCATAGACTGCTATGAAGTCAAACTGGCAGTTCTGGTCTAGTTCCAGGCTGTAGATAGAGGAAAAAATAATTACAGGGAAATCTGAGCATAGAGTGAACTGCTCATAGTGGAAAGAGAATCCAGAGCAGATGAAATGTCTGATGAATTCCAGTCAACTGAAATAGAAGAATGAAAAATAAAAGAATACATAAACAGGCATATATAAGAACAAATAAAACATGGAAAACCCTTAAAGGCAAGAAATGCTTCAGTGTGAGAAGCAGAGGGACCCTGGCCAGGAGTGGGAAGAACACACATCACACTGTGCAGAGGTTGTCATCTAAAAACCAAATCTAAAAGAGTATTACTATGGCATTTACTCACAACAAATCCTGGAACTCTAAGTGTATCTTTGAGTTTTTTGGTGCTTGTATGTGCCAGACACAGTATGTAAATTCAGGGTAACGTGCTGGGTAGTTTGGGCTGGTCAGTGTCCCGTTGGGACCGGTTAATAGTCCCCCACAATTTTCAGTTTCTGGAAAGAAGAGTAGATATATTGGTAACATAATAACATATGTAATGAGCCATAAAGATCTGAAGTTATGTAGCAGGACTGTTTCTTTAGGATCCCATTCCTTTGGAAATTATTAGAGGTACTAATGGTAGAACTTCTCTATAGAATTTCAGGTCAGGTGGATGTTACAAAATGAAGCCTCTTGTCTCTTTGGTACATCCACGAGGCACAGTGTAATGATATCTGAGGTGGCTGTAGGTGAGTTAGCTTGGGTACCATGAGCAATTTAGTTTTTATCTAGATTTTGGGTAAATTAGGTGCCATCTTGAAAAACTGGTAATGAAGATGCTCCACCAACCAAAAGAAACCTTGGGAGTCTTTATTTTAGAGAAATCTCTGAGGCCTTGGTCATGATCTATATGGAAGAGCAAAATCTTCCAAATTTAAGAGAGATTTTACCTGATAGGCAAAATAAAATCAAGTCAGTGGAAATTTCAGAAAGACAAATGTGAACTAGAAATAGGGCATGATTTTTCAGCAGCAGCATCAAGCACTGGAGCAGCATAAACTAGGATGTGATAACTATGTAAAATTGCTTTTAGGAACTTAAACCATGCCACTCAGATGAGCAGAAGCAAAGGAACTGGTCACAAACTAAGACTGATTCTTCTCTTTCCAGGGGGGAAAAAACAGGGAGCTTGTTGTGTGAAAACCTGTACTGACTTTGGTGACCTGTACAGTTCTGACTAGATGGTCATATTCTCTTACTGGCAAATGCTGTAATACTCGCCAACTGAGTAAATTTAGTAGAAGCAGAGTCCCATAATGCCTCCTTTGCGATCATGTTTTCTGAGTAAAGTTTAACTTTGTAGGCTCTCTGCAAGTGCACAGTTGTCTTTCTGCCTCTTTCCTTTCACTGATTTTCCCCCCGCACCATTCTCTAACACCTGAAGATCTAAGTGAGACTAATTGAAGATTGTATTAATAGTCTTAAAGTTTCTTTTAGTGGGGGAAATCAACTGTTTGTTAATCACTTACTTGTTTCTGGCTCCAAGTAGTAATAGACAAAGAAGTTTCTTGTAAAATCCACGGAGTTTGTTGTTATGACAAATCTTAAACTGCCAGAAGATGATTGAAATACTGGGACCGCATCAGTGTTGTTACATACTTGTCCAAGAAGAGTTGCATTAGTTGAGACACCATCATATACCTTAATACTTTCTGTTTCACAGCTTGAAGAAGGAGCAAATCTATTGAAAAAGCACAGTGACAACTAGCTGAGCTCTCTGATAGGTAATACAGGCTCATCGATCACTACATAGATGAGTGGTGTTCCTCAGGGATCAGTGTTTGGACTGATCCTGTTCAACATTGTTGGTGGCATGGACAGTGGGAACGAGTGCACCCTCAGCCAGTTTGCTGATGACACCAAGCTGTGTGGTATGGTAGACACACTGGAGATAAGGGAAGGGATCCAGAGGGACCTGGGCAGGATTAAGTGCCAACCTCATGAAGTTCAACAGGCCAAGTGCAAGGTCTTGCACCTGGGTCAGGGCAATACCAACCACAAATACAGTACAGAAATACTCACTTAAAATAGGAGAAAATCAGCCTAATTGTTTGATTTTCATTCCTCTGAATTTGCCAGGCACAGTTTGCATTTGCATTTAGGTCAATCTTGAATGCTTTGTTGAGGTCATTAAATGAAGCACCACAGCGAGGTACACCTATGGAAGAACAGCAACAACAAAAACCAGCTTGCAAGGATCTCTCTTGAGTTTTCTCTTGCAATAATATTTCATCCTCCGCTATGCAAAGACTGGGTGAGTCCATTGTGGAACAGACATGCAAAATGTTGTAGGTTTTTAATTTCAGTTTATGAAAGCTGAAGAATCAATAGAGAAAGAGTAGTAGAAGTATTCTTATCCTCATTTTCCTAGTAGCAGAGAAAAAGCGGAGTTAGGGGAACACATCTCACAGATTAAGCCAATGGCCAAATTGGACATGCCAACTGATACAGGGTACCTCAGCAACTCCCTGCAGCAAGGCTTGTCACCAGAGGTACTTCAAGCCTCCAGTCTTCCCCCTATACTGTGTTCCTAAAGATCATTAAATCTAGTTCTGAGGTTCAGCCCTTGATTTAAAAGCATTTTGGAACCTACAGGCAGGTAACCAAAAAGACACTTCAGATTTGAGCTCTTAAAGGGCTGTGTTTAGGACTGCTGTGTATTTACTGTTGCATACAGTTCTGATCCTCCATCTCTAAAAGGGTACTGCTGGACAGGAAAAGCTTCAGAGAATGGCAATGAAGATGATCAAAAGTTTGGAATAGGTCCCAGACAAGGAATAAGTAAAGGGAGTGGAATAAGTAAATGCACTTCCCTGGCAGTGTTCAAGGCCAGGTTGGATGGGGTTTGGAGCAACCTGCTCTAGTGGAAGGTGTCCCTGCCCATGGCAGGGGTTGGAACTGGATGAGTTTTAAGGTCCCTTCCAACACAAACCATTCTAGGAATCTGTGATCCTATAACTGAAGCATTTCATGTCAGAAAGGGGAGAACTAGGGGGAAAAGGAGGTGCTGGAGGTCTATACATTCATGGAGAGGGTTAATAAGAGATATTGTCTTCCAATACAGTAATTCAGTGTTCTGGAATGAAACCAGAAAGTTGTGTTTTTGGAACAAAGAAGGAGCTGGCTCTTTACATGTAGATGTTTGATGCAGGGTGATGTGGATGGCAAAAGTAAAACATAAAACAGGTCAAATCAATGAAAGGAAAAGCCTTTGGTAACTATTAAACACAAAGACAGAATTTCCTCTGTTTCAGAAGTCCTGAGCCACATTTGCTGGTGACTGGGAGAGTATTTTGGGGAAATTCTATGCAGGCTTGTATCTATGTTCTTGCCTAAGCATCCTTGACTGCTTCTGGGTTTAGGATGCTGGGCTAACTGGGCTTCAACACAGTTCTCATATGGAAGAGCCACAAACCAATCATGGTTGACATTGCTGGCATGGCAATGTTAATAAGTTATGAAGTAGTTGCTGTAATGGCCATTGTATGGGAAACTTTCTAGAGAAAGTTTATAATCCAGTTTGGGCATAAGATCTTTCTACTTTAGTAATGATCTAAAAATAATGGTCTAAAACAGGATTATGTAGTCTATTATATATAGTCAATGCAGTCCCAGTCGAAAAGGCCAGTCTTTCTGATGAACTCCAGAGGGAAAAGTAAGGTTTAGGAGAGACCTTTCTTTTCACATATGAAACCTCCGAGTTGTAACAGCATTGCAAGGTCAGCCCTACCCTCCCTCTGCACTGTTCTGGAGACAGGCACTAGTAGAGCAGCTCTGCAGCAATTTTTTGTTATCCCACAGTAGCTACCCACCATTAATCAGGGAAATCACTGATCAGAACACAGAATGGTGATCCCAAATCGAGCAACAAATGACTCTTTATTGCTTCTGAGTGAGGAAAGGAAAAATGACCAAATCTCTTAAGAAGCAACTATGTCCCAATTGAGTCACTTTACTCATGTTACTCCAATATAGCATTAATATATAAATGCAATTTTCCATTCCAGAGTAAAATCTCTTCAAAATCAAATTCTTAAGTTAAAAATTTGCCCTAGGGAATTATATATTGATTTGTAATTGTTAGTATTTACCTTTTTTTAACACCTGCTGGCACATTGGGATCTTACTATTGTGCAGCAGTAGGTTAAAATAAGATGCAATTTTAGAGATGTTTAACATTTCCCCTTCAGCTGCCTAAAAAAATACCCGTTGTGCAAAAATTAATCACATTTCAGAGATTAACAAATAACAACCAGACTAGATTTCCATACCTGAGTCGTCATCAGCGAGAGCCAGAGCAGCAAAGAGAGGCAGGAGGAGGAACTGTCTCAGCACCTGCATTTTGATGGCCTCTGAGGAGGTTTGGCTCGTCTAACTTTTATACCTCCTGCTATTTCATAATCATCTTGTATTACATGGTATCATGGAGGGAGAGCTTAATCTCTCAGTTCCTGTTTCTTTTGAACAGATATTAATGAGAAAGTAACAGGTGTACCTACCTTCTTTGTATGTACTATGTGGAGTAAGTTTACCTGTGCTTTTGTCGGCTCTTGTGGGTTCAAAGCACATTTTTCTGTTGATTTCATTGAGTGTTTGTTTG
>NW_009942200.1:0-23846 GCF_000696875.1 Nestor notabilis | reverse complement strand
GCAGGAATGTTCTGGAAGGGATTGATAGATTCCCTTGGGAGACACAATCAGCAGTTTGCTCTTATCACTGGTCAGCAGGAGCTTGTTTTTTCCCACCTTCATTTTGACACCTATCCCTTTAGGTTACACTGGGCAAATCATTCCATCCTTGCTGAGGATTCTTCAGGTTGTAAGGTGCCACTGTCATAATAGAGTTGTCATGAGTAATGATTTCCTATTGCTGAAACATTCATGGATGGAGAAGCCCAGATTCTTGTTAGATTTTAAGGGTCGCACTGGAACCACTTTGCAGATAAAACTTTCTTAGTCCCACAGTAGAAGCTACAAAACCCAAAGGAATCAGCCTTTCTTGCTGAGGTAAGGAAACAAGCACAGTCCTGAGAGCCTCTGGTCCTTCTAGCACAAGTCTAGTGAGTATCTCTTCCAGTATATTGACCCTATTTTGTCTTCCCATAAGGACCAAAGCTCTTGAAATGCAGAGTATCTCCTTCTGCAGGAACGGCTACCCAATCTTTAAAGCTTCCAGAGGCTGTGATTGTGCCAGTGCCACAGATGTGCCATTCCCTTGACCTTGTTCCTGGATAGTGTGTGAACCAGAGCCTGTCCAATTGATCCTTATCAGCAGGGGGGGCAGGTATCCCACAGCTGTGCAAACAGCTGTTCTGCCAAGTTTACTAGTAGAGTGAAGTTGCAACGCACACCTGCTTGAAACACATCCAGGTATTTTTCTTTCATAAACATTTTTGTTTGTAAAAACCCATTTTTTTTTGTACAAACCTATTTTTTTCTTTTATAAACAAAATTGATCTTTATCTGTAACAATATTGTATTTCTAATCTCAGACCTTTTCCTCTTTAAAACAATACTCCGATTTTGACTCGCTTTAAGGATTTTGAATGCAACTCTCTTCATCGTGCCAACGTACGTGCATACACAGAGGCATTGAATACGTGTGTAAAGACACTGCGTAGCATTTGAATTGCCTTTGGCTTCTGGAAATGCTAAATTTGCATTTACTCTGTATAGCCTTTCATTTCTTAAACCCACACATGTACTTGCAAGGAATTTTCAGATGCTAACATCCATTCTGTATGTATTTAACCAGTGTGAGCTGGTGTGTGGAGCCCTGCTGATCGATGCTGTCAGAGCAGGGCTTGCCTGAAGGAGGCTGTGACCCTGTGGGAAGCCTGCACTGGAGCAGGTTCCTGGCAGGACCTGTGTCCCCGTGGAGAGAGGAGCCCACTAGCACTGCAGTGGGTTTGCTGCAGGACTTGTGGCCCACACTGGAGCAGTCTGTTCCAAGGATGCACCCAGTAGAAGGTACCCACACTGGAGCAGTTCGTGAAGAACTGCAGCCTGCGGGAAGGACTCACATTGGAGAAGTCCATGGAGGACTGTCTCTCGCAGGAGGGACCCCACGCTGGAGCAGTGTGAGGAGTCTTCTGAGGAGGAAGGAGCAGCAGAGACAATGTGTAATGAACTGATGACGAACCCCATTCCCTGTTCCCCTGCGCTGCTGGGGAGGAGGGAATAGAGAAGTTGGGAGCAAAGTTAAGCCCGGAAAGAAGGGAGGGGTGGGGTGAAAGTGTTTTTTAAGGTTTGGTTTTATGTCTTATTATCCTATTCTGGTTTTATTGATAAGAAATTAAATCAGTATTTCCCCAAGTCTAATCTGTTTTGCTATGACAGTAACTGGTGAGTGATCTCCCCCTGTCCTTATCTCAACCCATGAGCCTTTCATTGTATTTTCTCTCCCCTGTCCAGTTGAGGAGGGGAATGATAGAGCAGCTTTGGTGGGCAAATGGTGTCCAGCCAGGATCAACCCAACACATTATGCTTCAAATCTGAGTCTTCAGACTGTTTTCAAGTCTTGTGTGTGAAGCCTGTGTTCAGATAGTGCGATGTGTTCAGATATCAGGCAATGCTGAAATACTGAGGGCCTGCTTTGAATCTTCTCTCCTACCTTAAAAGAAAATGGCCAGCAAGTCTTCATGAAAGTCTTTTAAGATGAGAAGAGAATGACTGTAGGAAGGTGTTTTGTAATAGAGCCTCAGAACAAATTAGTGTGCATTTTAGTACAAAGGAAAGAGGATTCTGCTGTTGTGACACTGTTATTTACAGGCATTTTCTCTCACTGCCTGCACCCGGCAGCGCAACAGCAGGGAAAATGTGATTTCAAGCACTTTAAATCACTATCTCTCAGAAGCAGAGCAGCAGGGTTATGAGTGTGATGGAGTTTTGTATGAACAAAGTATGATTATGAGATACTCTGGCTCAGGATGGGCATTATGGTCCTGGAGCATGAGGACTTTGGCATTGGCAGTGCCAGTGCCAAGGCTTAACCATCAGTAAGACATCAGTTCTGGAGCCTTCCTGGGAGATCGGTGTGATACTGGCATTTAAGAACTGGCTGAGTTATCCTGGAGAAGCTGAGTTTCAGGGCTCTAGTCTCATTTTTGAATGGGTGAAGCATCAAAGAGAAAGTTGCTGAGAATGAAGGTTTTTGTGTTGTGTGGCACGGCCTTGACATCCTTACTCGGTACAGGGCATCTCATCATGAGTTAGAGCAATCTGCACATACTCGTCATATGGAAACTGAGTGTTGGCCTTAAAGATGCTTTTCACAGTTGGGCCAAGCTCACCACCAGGTTATCAGACTGTAATCCACCTCTTTGCCTGAGCTGGCTGCTGTGCTCCTGTGCAGTTCTGCAGTCGACAAGAAGCTCAACCCATGAGCCTTTCATTGTATTTTCTCTCCCCTGTCCAGTTGAGGAGCGGAGTGATAGAGCACCTTTGGTGGGCAAATAGTGTCCAGCCAGGATCAACCCAACACATTATGCTTCAAATCAGGCCACGTTGGACACAGGGGCTTGGAGCAACCTGCTCTAGTGGAAGATGTCCCTGCCCGGGGCAGGGGTTAAAACTGGATGATCTTAAGGTCCTTTCCAACCTAAACCACACTGTGATTCTGTGATTATAATAACTCATAGGTGTTGCAGAGATTATATCTCAGTACAGGTACAATATATTTTCCAGATATTTTTGAGTTCCTAAAGGTAATTGCTTGCACATTACTGGTTACAAGGGATGCTTATCCTTTGATTTATGTCTCTTTGTGAGCTCAGAAGACAGCACTGTGATGTGGGCATCTGTAAGGCAGGTTCATCTTCCTTGAATGCTCAATATATGAGTTGTCTGGTACAATGGGGAGTTGTATAGAAAATGGAAGAACTGTGAGAGGGAAACAAAGTCTTGATGAGAAAAAGAAACCAGCTGATCCATTTAAGCTTTGTCACTGAGAGTATTTTACTGAAGTTTGGGTTTTACAAATCTGGAATAGAGACCTGAAAGATCAGAAAGTAAGGAACACCAGTGCAGCTAAGATTAAAATACCTTTAGATTTACACCCCCTAGTAAAATGCATTTTTAGAAAGTAGTGGCAGATGTGCAACACGCTGATCACGTATAGAAGCGATCAACATGTTATGGTTAGAAGAAGTGTTATTTGGGGCAGTTATTATTTGGGGATGATGCGAATAATGACACTTTCTCTTGCTTGATCTCTTGTCCTGTGGCCCCAGTAGTGCTGGGGAGAATAATTGTATCTGTTGCAGGCTAATACATTGCAGTGTAGGCAAGCTCTTGAGGGTGTGAGATCTCTGAAGTCGAACTTGATGATCCTCTTGTCTGGTGAATGGTAGTTCCTACAGGTTGGGAGCTTTACACACCTGAGAAAAGGAGGAAAAACCCCATATATAACTGTCATACAAAAATGCTGACATGGTCACTAAGCCCATTTGTTTCACTGCTGACAAGAAACCTTCCTTCAGAAATTTCTGGCTGTGATGTTAATCACAAGTCACAGCACAGAACTCCTGCACACAGATGCAGCTACATGGAATTTAAATATGTGTGTTGGTATAACATGTAACACAACATGTGTAAGTATCACACACGTATGTAAATGTATACATGTAAAGCATATGGTGGAATCCTAAATATGTGAGAAATAGTTACTGTGTAAGCCTGTTAATCTTTCTGAAGATTAACAGATCTCAACAGATCTGAAGATCTATTTCAACCTTATCTGAAGAGCTATGAAGGAACAATTCCATATCCCAAATCAACTAAACCCCCTTTGATCAGGTGCTTCATCCTTCTCTATTTTTTTGTGATGTAATTTGTGAAATACCTTCTGAGAATTTATACCAATTCTTCCCTAGCAGAATATTGTGGTGAGTTAAACATCAAAAGCCAGCTAACAGAACTGTGTGGTTTTGTCCTAATAGCTGGTTCATTTAAAATCCTGCTGCTGCTTGCAAGAGAGCAACTTAAATGTGTTTCAGGAGTGTGTATCTTTGGTGGATGTAATTATTATTGTCCATATGAAGTCAAACACATGTGAGGAATAATATTGAAATGGTTATTGAGATATTTTCCTTTCTTTTGACTATATCAGATGTCCCAGTTATGAAGTCATGAGGATTTGGAGAGACCACGTGTGTCTGTAACTAGGATCAGACTTAGCTCTCTGCTGTAGAGGGTAGCAGGAACAAACAAATCCTCCTTTGGCAGAACCTTGTATGATGAAGCCTTCACTGAGTTTAAAAAAGATGGTGAATCCTAAAAGGCAAACTTGGTATTTAAACCATCTAGATGGAGTTCCCTGCTATGGAGGCTCTGTAACACCGGTTGTCATTTGGGCACCAGTGTTCCTGTGTGTTTTGAAGTTGAGGTTTGGCAAGAGCATTTGCATTTCTGCTGTAGAAGGTGCCAGAAATGGATCCTTCCACTGTGTTGGGGTAGGTCATGGCTTGGTGGGCTGTAAGTTTAGAGCTGCAAAGGATGGATGGGACCTTTTCCTGAATGTCCCTGGAAAGTCAGGCGAGCTAAGGGGTAACAGGGCTTGCTGTCCACAGAGAATCCTGCGCTGAGGGGGCTCAACCACATGTCCCAGCTGAGGACATTGAGTTATGAGAAAGTCTGCAGAGCCACACGAGATGAGAGAGGTGAAATTACTGACAAATCAATTACTGTTGATTCGGGTTCAGTTACTAGCTCAAGGACTCAATGGGGAAAACAGCAACATGGAGAGGAAGGTCTTAAAGGGAGAAAGAAGGACTTTGCTTTGTGGAAGCTTGGAGCTTCCCCTGGACAGCCAAGATAACACCAGCATCCCAGGTCCTCTGACATGTCTCTGAAACCCTTACAAGCATCATCTGGTGCCACAGGTCACTAACTCCAGCAGGGCTGACTTCAGGGATGTCTGGATCAATAGACAGGCAGCAAGAATGCTGCAGAAATAGAGCTGTTTCGCAGAGTTTTACTATGATTAGTAATAGCTGGTGTGGGTGTGAGTGATTAGTCAAATCATGTTGTATCTGAAGGTTTGAAGTGTGTAAGAACCTGGTGTAAAACCAGGTTCGAGGTGCCCCAGTTTGGCTTGGACCCCCCCATGCACATGAATAAATACTTACCCTTGTAATTGTATACTTTGCATCCCAGGCCTTCTTGGTCCACATGGGCCTGCTAAGAATCTCAGCAGCTCCATCCGCAAGCGTTGAGGCAGAGAAATAGGCTTTGCTGGAGAAGAAGTTTAGTGTTAATAACCCATGTGTAAGCACAGAGTAAAATGCAGCATGTATTAGATACTAGTATGCTTTACATGTGTGAATGTGAACCTTGCTACCCTACCTGGAAATAGGAGCTGAGTGGAGAGGAAATGAAATTCTCTTTCTTTGATGGTACACCATTAAAAGCTTTTTACATCCTTCTACAACTAACACTGAGGTGACCCGAGTTAGCACTGTCTGTCCGTTCTCTCATGGGAAAAGGGTAGCTCACCACGATAACAAGTTGTTTCTCCCTGTGAGCTCCCCAGAGCACACGGGCACTGACTGGCCAGCAGCCTGGCAGGCTATGGGCAGATGTTTCAAATATAGTTTTTGCATAAATGGTTCAGATATAGGCTGTCTCATCCCCTTTATGCTTGTCACCAAGGATGGTTCAGCTGCCAGCCCCTGCAGCAGCAGTGCGTGGTCCCTGGGTAAGCTGTGGCATCCCCCAGCTCTCTGCCTGCTCCCAGCCTCTCCTGCTTCCCCCTCTCATCTGCACTCAGATATCCTCTGCCACTTGGAAGTGTTCAGTACGAGACTGGACAGAGCTTGGAGCAACCTGCTCTAGTGGAAGGTGTCCCTGCCCGTGGCAGGGGTTGGAACTGAAGGAGCTTTAAGGTCCTTTCCTGCACAAACCATTCAGTGATCCTATGATGAAGCTGCCAGGATTTCCCAGCTCACATCTCTTTATGCAGCATATACTGACCTCACAAAGAGAAGTTATTAAAAAGAAGAAAGAATGAGAAGACCTTACCTTGGCTGACAGGTGCTCGGTCAGTTTTTGCATGGGCTTTCAATGCAAAAGAAAAGAAAAAAGGCAAAATAACTGAGACTGAATGAGGGAAACATGCTTTTATGTAATCAATTAATATACTTTGTAGTCAGCTGAATGCATTAAGACTAGGAAATGCTAGCAGCATTACTACTAATAGCTAGTAGTTCTGAGGAATAGAGTTGTCATGGACAAAGGACTCTTACTAAGAAAAGTGTAGAGGCTTGACTACTATAGGGGACATATTACTAGCATTAAGGGGAGCAAGATTTAATACCACTTATTCCTTCGTGTAAGCAGATAGTCCCATGCTCAAATGCTTTGCATCTGAAGTTCAGTTTCCTGCATGTTGTCCACACAATTACATGTATTTTACTGAACGCCCTTTGCAAATGTGTAGCTGGCAGGGCCAGACTCTAAAAGAAAACCTTCACCTGCTATATAAGTAACTGAATCAGAACATTTTCAATTAATGAGCAGAACTTGCAATTCAGATATTTCAAAAGGTAAATCTCATTGTACAAAAATAAGTTTCAAAGCAAATAGCACTGAGTATGTCAGAAGGATTCCCACTGACTCCACTTCCTGTGGGGATGCAACTTTGAAAGAGCAGGGAGGGTGACTTTGTAGGAGTGTGATGATCTAGAACAACTCTCAATTTATATTGGCGTAGCGTGTCTGCCCCAGCAGTTTTGCCTTCCCTAGGCCTTTCATCATTGCAGGCATTTCTCTCATATCAATACCAAGAGCGTTTTCCATCCCTTGATTCGTATGGAAGCCAAAGGAATTATCCCGAAAGTTAAATACCAGATCCATGAGATTATGCACACAGTGAAGACAGGGAGCCATACCCACATCATCAGATCGACACTTTGACAAGGGAACTAAGGATGTAAACTGGAGTAATGCTGCATTACTTACAAGTAGTAATGACCGCTGCTCCAGAATCTAGGGAGACCGATGGGTTGGGTGAGTGTGTTACTGTGAGAGGAGAAATAGGAAATTAAACACTGGCCATGTTTTGAATGCACTGATGGCTCGCATAAAAACCAATGAACTGCTCACTCCAGTCCAAGAAATGACCAGAAATAGATACCTGGTTTTTCAGTTGTCGTGGCCTTGATCAGGACTGTCAAAGAGAAAGTAAAAGCCACACTTCAGTGACTGTTCCACTGTTGTGTGAGCAAAGCAAAGGCTGTTCATGGGGAGGGAATGAGTCGTTTACTGCCGGGATCAAGCACTAGAATGATTCTACTAAAGGTAAACCCATACGTACCTTCTGCTTCAGGTGTGGTGTCTTTTGCAGGAGCTGATGGGAGCCAGGGGAGAAAACAAAGCTGCAGGTTAGCTGTTTGGAAAGGCACAAGGTCCCCAAACCGCAGGAGACCCGCAGGTCTCATCTGAGTGCTGATCAGCCACAGCACTGGAAGTGCTGCTGCTTCCCAGGGCAGGCGTGAGCAAAGTCTGCCCAGAGCATGAGCAGCCTCAAAGGGAGGAAAACGCATCCCCATGGTGGCTAATTTTGCCAGGGCCTGCGACAGCCTCTGACCTGCCACGTGAAGGGCTCTGGAACCCTGGGGATGGTTGATAAGCAACAGTTTGGGTGCTGGAGGATAAAGTGAGATAAAGTTTTATTTCCCACTGACAGTTGCAAGGTCTTTGCTATTGCCTTGTTGGGCATTGAACCTGAATGTTCCTGTGGGAAACACAGCCTGGTCTGTGCAGTGATTGGGATGCAGCTTTGGGAAGTGCAGGAAGGCTTTCTTGGAGTGGGATTGTTGAGTGCAAATCTCAATTTGTAGTGGTGTAGTGTGTCTGCCTCAGCAGTTTCCCCTTTCCTAGTGCTTTCATCAGTGCAAGGATTTTTCCTGTTCTGATACCAAGCCCCTTTCCCTCCTTTTACTGTGTATTAAAGCCAAGGGAGAGCAATTGGGATTATCCCTGAAGCTAATGGTTAAATCCATGAGATTATACACACAGTGCAGATAGGGAACCAGTCAATACATGAACAGAATTTAGGCGGATTATCCCTGAAGCTAATGGTTAAATCCATGGGATTATACACACAGTGCAATAGGGAACCAGTCAATACATGAATAGAATTTAGGCAGACAACTAAGCATGTAAGTCGGAGTAATGCTGTATTACTTACAAGTGTTAACATCTGGCTCGGGAGTAGGCGAGGCTGTTGCTGTGAGAAAGAAAAGATGAAATGAAATGTTGTCCACATTTGAAATGTATATTTTTGCCCTGAGACCCATAGCAGCAGCCTCCTCTGCTTGCAATATCACACGAAGCCATGTGAGTAAGTGGGAAGCCCTTGTCTGAACATAGCGTGAGTATCACTGTGTATGGCTGTGAAAACTCTGCAGCAAAGCCCAGAGCTTGCACAGGGAAATGGATAATGCAGCTGAACAGGGAAGAGCTCTGGCATCCAGCGTTGCCTCACCAGGAAGGCAGCAGTCCACTAAATCCTGAATTGAGAGTCAAAATGTGAGTGCCTGACAGAGAATTCCCCAACTCAGCCTAGGGAGCACTGTTTTGAGCTGGGGATCCTGCTGTCCTTCATGGTCTGACAGTCCCTCTGCTCACCACATCTCTCAAAGTGACCAGAGATAAATACCTGGTGTTTCATCTGTTGTGGTCTGGGGCAGGGCTGTCAAAGAGAAAATAAAAGCCACACGTTAGTAATTCTTCCAATACTGAGCAAGCAAAGCGTAGGTGGACAAAGCAAAGCAACGTTATCATTCAGGTGTAATTAGGCCTGGTAAAACAGGACCCCAAATCCAACTGCTTTACAGCAGTTTACCCCATCACTTGGCATTTGTGTAAACCAGCCTGTGGTATTTCCACTGCTCGTGAGGGTGGGTGGAAACCAGGTGTATGTTGTGTGTATCTCCACAGAGGCAAAAGCTCTGTTTGGCAGGACACCTCTGTCCACACATCCCACCAGGATTTCATTTTCACCTGAGCACCTTGAATTCTAATGATGAGATAAGGCCTCTCTCACATCCAAGAGAGCATGAATTTTGGCTTGGTGCTGATAAAATTCAGGGGAATCAGCACTCTGCTGCAGGGTAACTTGTGTTTGACTATACATGAGGTTTCCACCATGTCATTTTCACTGCCACCCCAAGCAATGAATACCTCTGTCAGGCTGAGAAGCAAAGCTGGTGGGAACAGGCATCATTTCTGTCCTGCCTCCTCACCCAGGCTGAAATCCAAGACAAAATGGTGTTTGCAGTGAAGTAGCTCCATCACTGCAAGACCTGCCAGAGCCTGTGACATGAGCCACCCAGAACTGCTTCTTAAATTAAACAAACTACATTCATCTTGGGAAGGTCAGTTGGGAAACAAACATTTGGGTTTGTAAATCACTAAAATATTTAAGCAAATATGGCTCATGCTGCAATGCAGCCTCTTGATATATTGGAGGAGAAATAGCCTGCGGCGTGTGGACCTTCATACCAGTGCTTAAGTTACTATATGAAGTATATCAACTGTGAAATCTTTGCAAGACCCATCTAGGGAGAACTCACCAGTTCCCACTGAGTCACATATGTGAACATCTGTCAGTGTAGATGAGCCTGTAGAAGACAAGCAGCGTTAAAAAAGGTAACGAGAGGAATTATCTGTTGCCTTGGAAATTGTCTATCGTGTTATGTAGCATCGTGGACTAACAGATGGTGTGGGTGTTCAACAGAGAGCTCCTCAGCCCTTGCACCGAAACTGGAAGGATACAGAGAGAACGGCAGAAAGAAAGGCACGATCTGAGCTCTCTAGGGAGGGTATGATGGGAGTCCAAAACAATCTTTACAAAATGACTAAACGTCAAAACCCAGCAAGCTGAAATTGAGTAAAGACAGGTGGAATGGGCTGTTCATTGGAAAGAGAAAAGCCAATGCACAAAGGCAAAATTATCCTTTCAGCTGGCACAGAAGGACTACGGACAACTGGAGGTTGGTAATGTTAACACTCCAGTGAGCCAGTCCAGTCTCAGCCTTGCTCTTAGAGTCATACGTGGGACCTACTTAACTTTGCTTGGTGCTACAGACCTCAGATGCTCAGTCAGTGATTGCACATTTAGGAAAGATAAAGACAATGGGGAGAGCTTTGAAGGATGAATCAAGATTATCATGAGCTCTGAGGAAAGATTTGAAGATCTGAGTTTAGTCCATGTGGGAAGTGTCTTTCACTGTTCCTTTGCCTCTGGAGTCCACAGAGAGCTAAAAGAACAGTGGTAGGCACTACAGAAAACATCCATCAATAAAGAACTTTGGAGATAGTGTCCAACACATTTTTTTGTGTGCTGAAAACATCAGTCAAGTTCAGAGGCAAAGTACACGTAGTTGTCTCCCCTGCTGCATATTTGCATGGGAGTTTGTAGCCTATGGTGCTATTGATTTTAGCCTCATTAGAAGAGGAGGTAGGACAGCGTGTCATGGATAGGAAGGTCCTGGCTCAGCTGATGGCTGATGCAAAATCACCTGTCTGGTGAAATACTGGGTTTAAGATTCTTTTTAATACATAAGAAATTATTTCCTACATTCATTAAAACAGCTCATTCATTAAAAACTTGCAATGCATATTACAAAATAGGTGCCCCAACAAAGAGAATGGGGACATGAGTACACACATTGCAGCACAATCAGCACTGAAGAAGGGCTGGACTCAAGCTCTGTATCAGTTAATCTTCCCTCTCCAATGGGGACCACTAAGAGGGGCTGAGGAGGAGAATATGAATGGGACAAGCATATGAGGAATGCCCAGGATTGTCTCCTAGCCAGCTATCTGGGACCTTCTGAGCCCCAAATGGTGCCTTGCATGGTACATCACAGGACAGAGAAATCTTTGCTCCTGAAGAACACAAGGCACACAGGTTGTATCTAACTGTTCCTTACCTTCACTCAGTGTAGACGGCAATGCTGGAGTTGTAAATGAGTCAGTGCTGTCTATGACTGCGTCAGACACAGGCAAGTTGTCTGTGACAAAATTATCTGTTGAAGCTTTGAGGGGGAAAAAAGGAAGAATGAGCAATAATGACCAAACATGAACATGAACCAGGATTAAGTTTTTGGTTAAAATTATCTGGAATTGTCATTTGGCTAGAAAAATGTGAAAATACAGGAAGCTTTGTTTCAGAGAACAAACACAGACTTATCCCTTGCACCTGACTACCTTGTACCTTGTTACCTTGTACCTGAGTCTCTATCATGAGACCATGATAGATGACCATGATACCATGATAAATAAATATTAAAAATTGGGCTTTTTAAGCTTCTTGGCTACTGGAGAATGAAGCAACATGTTCTTAGTCCTCTTTATTAAAACTTCACTGCATATATTTTCCATACAGTATGGCTTTCCCTTAGTTCACTTAGCCACAATTACTTTTGCAGCTTTAAGTTTGTAAGCTGTGCTTAGGATTCCTGGTGTAGATAATGCCTCAGTTTCTTTATTTACAGAAGTGGATGTGAAGGAGGAGCACAGGGATGATGAAGTGGTTGTGGAAGAGTTGAGGAAATATGCTACTGGAGAAAAATATCAATCAGGAGCTGATGGTTGTTGATACGATTTTGATTATGTCCTTGAAGGAAAAGTGAATTGGATTGTAGCCTCTGAGATCTGGTAATCTAAGTCAATACTGCAAGTAAATAATTACTCAGGTTAGGTGCTATTTTGTTAATATTGACAATAAGGACCTGGGCAGCACGTCTGGGGCAAGCATTCAAGTGAACTTCCTGCTGGTACTCTCCATAGGCAGCTCCACAAAACAACTACAGCATGGTGTACTTTACACTCTCCCATGATTAAGTCCTTGGTGAGAGTCCAACAGGGATGAGTGGGAGAAGCAGCTTCTGTACTGTGTCAGGTGCTGGCATCTGCATCTTCCAGATTTGGAAAGAATCATCAAAGATGATTGAATCTTCAAAGTGAAGATGCCCCAGTCTGACTAAATCATGGATGCTCTCCACTTCCCAGACCAAAGCACTAATATTTGGGCACTTTTGCTGATAACTAGATTATATAAATAGCCCAAGCAGCTTAAAGCTTCAAATTGTTCATAATTACCTATCTCCCAAACTTTGACAGCCCACATTTACAGATGAAGGGTTTAGAACTTGGCTTCACTGAGATAATAGTTAGCAATTGACTGCACTTTATACAGTTATTGTTTTACCACTGTAATCTATTTTAAACAAACTTAAACACTGTTACTATTAGATTTTACGGTACACATCTGCTCTTACATTCAGCAGCTGTGGAAAGGATTTCTGGAGCTGAGGTACTACCATCTTCTGTAAGTGGGGTGGATGAAATGTGTAATTCCTCAGCATCTTCAGAGGCTGTGGGAAGAAGGAAGAAACATGGAAACAAGATGGAAACAACATTCAGGGAAGGCTGAATTACTGAAATCAGCTCTTGATGAGTTTAATTGCCTTCAGGCTTTCTGGAAGAGGCAACCTGTGTGTTAGTTGTCTTCTACATCCACTGACAGGGCTCAGAAGTAGTTCTTCGTGTTTCTGCTTTGCATTACAAGTATCAATAAAGATTCAGGCTTCTTTCACCAAGAGTGAGAAAAGCAAAAGGAGTGTGAGAAGCAAAAATAGAAATGAGAGTTTTAACTTGGCAGTAACATTTATTAACATCTAGTTTCCCAACACTGCATGTTTTGTCAACTTGATTAAGAAAGTGAAATAACAAAGGGCATTCTGGGTCTACAGAGGGAAATGTTTATTATGGCTACTCCTGGTTTATCCGACTGAAAGTCTTTCTCCCAGAGGTACAGTAGTCACTGGAGAAAGGAGGGAGAGAACATCAGGACCGACACTTGAAATGGAGCGTCTGTAGTTCCTGCAATTCTCTGCTGCATCTCCTTGCCCTATAGAGCATCACCATTATCAGGTGGGAGCTGTGCTGAGGAGAGGAGGGAGGCTGCAGGGAGAACTGCTCTCTTATTCCAGCTTGCAAGGCTGAGCCTGCAGCATCCCAGGCCACAGGCTGGGAGAGGCTGAATCTGAGCTGAGATCCTTAAGAGGATACGGGACCTGCTATTCATCCTGGATCGGCTTAATAAGAGAGCCCAAGCCTGGGTAGATTGCTTAGAATCCAGATAGATAATGTTACAAATAGTGAGAAACACAGACTGGATGGCTTTTTCCTGAGTCATGCTTCTAAGGACATAAAAATAATGATTTCCTTCAGATCCTGTGGTTCAAATTCTGCACCATTCAGCTTCCCTCGAAGCAGGCTTTGCCTATAGTATTCACAGCTCTTGACTGCAGTGGTGGTAGCAGTGCTAGTGGTAGCCTGCCAACGCTGCAGAAAGCCAGCGGGTTGGTACCAAGCAGATGAAGTTCATACACAACCCCCAGCTGCACTGAGAAAACAGTGATCTTGCAATATTTCTTGACATTTCCACCATTGTCCCCTCCTAAACAAAACTTATAACCACAGTTTCCTACCATGCTGCATGTTGTGCAAATGCCCATTACCTGCGTGCGGTGTAGTCGGGACTTCTGGTGTCTTGCTTTCCTCTGCGATGTTGGTGGGAGCAAGGGAGGAGGCAGTAAGGAAGAGAAATTAAATGGTTACAAGTAGCAATTAAAAGCAAAAGTGTGATTTGAGGGGCTTGTGGCTTGCTTGAAGGTCTAAGGCTTGATAAACCCTCCTGCTATCCGTCTGCTAAATAACTGCAGAGGCAGAGGCCCAGCTAAGGGAGATGAGCACAAATGCCTGGCTGTGCTCCTTAACGTTTATGGAATTTTAATGAATCTTTGCACATGAAATCACAATGATCTGGACACTTGCTTTACGAAACTGTAAGTGCAGTATTTATAGCTACAAGCTCAGAATTATTAACTATTAAATGCATATATTACTGATATGTCCTGACAGCCTGATATTTTTCAAGTGAAAATGTAAGGGCGTTGTTCCTTCACCGAGATGTTTCATTTGTATTTATCTGCTATGAATATTTTGCAGATTTACATTGTCACATCTTAATTCAGCTGAAAAACCCTAATTAACAGAATAGTTCTTTCAAATAACACTTGCAAAATGACTCTTCTTACCTTTATCAGCAGTGGTTGCGATTTCAGGAGCTGATGTGGCAATTTCCTCTTTGACAGTAGTGGGCACTGAAGACATAACCAAGGCCCAGAGAAAGTTGAGGAAATACAAAAAGGAGAGATTGGCAGTGATTAGTAGTGAACCTGTGTGCTGAAATCTCGATCAAAGTAAGTAGATTTGGGGTTTGCAGGGCAGTGAGTGTAGAATCGTAGAATCCCAGACTGGTTTGTGTTGGAAGAACCTTAAAGCTGATCCAACTCCAACCCCCTGCCCCGGGCAGGGACACCTTCCACAGAACAGGTTGCTCCAAGCCCCTGTGTCCAACGTGGCCTTGAACACTGCCAACATGGAGCATTCACAACTTCCTTGGGCAACCTGTTCCAGTGCCTCACCACCCTCACGCTAAAGCACTTCTTCCTCATATCTAACCTAGATCTCCCCCGTTGAAGTTTGAAGCCATTACCCCTTGTCCTATCAATCACGCAGTCAATGCATAGCCTTTTATTTTTACTGAAAAAAGACTTTCACCTTCATTTAATATTTAATAATGAAGGTAGTTGATGCCTGTGTTATTTCTGACTGCATTCTGTTACTGCTAGAGGTGCAATAGCCATTTGGAAAAGTGCAAAGTGGCCATTCTTAGGAGAAATAAAGAATGAGGCTTGTGTTGTGCTTTGGAAGGGACTTTCAACATGGTAGTGTACCCCACCTTCCTCAAGGGTTGTCCAGATCCCTGGAGCAGATGGTGTCTCAGTGCTTGCTGGGCTTGAGGTGGGCGCAGGGGTGGGATCTGCAAAAGCGGCAAGGAGGCAGGGAAACATTACTAAACAGAATCACTGCCACATGAAAGAAAAGGCATTCCAAGGATCTGTGAAATCACTGATATTTCAGGCTTCAAGGAAGACAAAGTCAGCTCCCTGGGCTTTAACTTTCCATAAAGTGGCTCAGAAGAATGTCTTCCAAGTAGTAATTCTAAGTGAATTTGGAAGACTAATGCAACCAGTGCACCTTTCAGCAGGGTATAAACACACTTTATTTCCATTCTGCCTTTGCACTAAATAAAGAACTTGGAAAAAGTAAGCAAGATTAATAAAAGACTTGAAGGTGAAGAAAATATCCAGGGAAGAGTGCCTCACATGAGCTAATTGTAAAGCTCTCACCATGCTACATGCAGTCGTGATAACTGTATATGCAGGTAGGCTTAATCACATATCCATTTTCCCTCCTCATTTTCCTATGAAAATGAAGATGGCTTTGGTTATTGGCTTTTCTAAGTCTAATTACCTACAGAGTTATTAAACATTTTTACTCAATTCCCAGTGTTCCTCCTGTGTGCTCTAAACAAATTACATATATTGCTCACAATTTCCTCACATTATATTTGCAGTTTACTTTTTACCCTTGTCTTTGCCAGCACAAATCAGGGGGTCTGTAGTAGATGTCACAACAGTTCTGTCTGTGGAAAGTGCTGATGTAGAAATGGATGTTTGGGGCTTCTCTGAGGGTGTTGGAAATTATGGGAAATAAATGATTAGAGAACTCTAAGAATGATCATGGGAACTGAAACACCAGTGAAATAATTTAAACATCAGGTGTTGGGCTGTGTCCTCAGTACCTAGGGCTTACTGGAGAATGGCTGTAGTGCACAAAGCAGTACAGGGCAGGGAGCTGAACAGCAGAGCCCAAATCAGTGCGGTTAATTCAGCCCTGTTCACATGGCTTTGCAGTGTACAGGATCTTACCTGTCATGGTAAGTTATTGTTGGCTGTGCTGGTGAGATAACCAACTCACCCAGAGCTCAGTATATTCTCACTCAGGAGCACATCTCATCCTCTTACCTTTGCGGTGAAATAGGCCTTTTAACCATTCGTCTAATTTCTTCCATATTGAATTTAGATCTCTAGTTCCTGAGTCTTTCTGTGACCTCTCCAGCGCAGCACTTCCTGTGGCAAATAAGAAAATATATTAGTATTGATGTAACATGTCATGACATTAGGTATATTTTATACTTTGTTGTGTGATGGTACCTGGTGTGGGCTGATACAGAGTTAGGTACAGTAAGTGTTGGTATCATAGAATTCTGGAATTCTTTGGGTTGGAAGGATCCTTAAAGCCCATCCAGTCCCAACCCCTGCCACGGGCAGGGACACATTCCACTAGAGCAGGTTGCTCCAAGCCCCTGTGTCCAACCTGGCCTTGAACACTGCCAGGGATGGGGCAGCCACAGCTTCTCTGGGCACCCTGTGCCAGCGCCTCAGCACCCTCACAGGGAAGAGCTTCTGCCTCAGAGCTCATCTCAGTCTCCCCTCTGGTAGGTTCAAGCCATTCCCCTTGTCCTGTCCCTACAGGCCCTTGTAAAAAGTATGTGGTGTGTTTTCAAAGTACTCCTGTGGTCCCTGAGGACGTGTGTCTGGAAGGACATGTTCATTTCCTCATAGTTCAGTGGAACATGTTGGTAGAGGACCTTAAATAATGACAGAAGAAAGAGCAAAGGCATCTGACCACAGAAATTCTGGTGTACATCCTTCATCTCCAGTGAAGACATGGGCTTCTGGAGCTGAGCTCTGTTTCACTGGGGCAGTCCGAAGGGTTGCTTCCATTTGCTATTCGAGACTGCCACAGTAGCAGGGGAGGCTGTGGACAGTTGGCCAACAGCCTGACATAGAATCATAAAATAATAGAAATATAAGCTTAAATATTTGCAAATGCCTGTCCAGGTCTGCATGGGAAGCCCAGCTTTGTCTAACTCTGCAGGGAAGAATATACTGTAGACTGCTTAAGGTATTTTCAAATGAATGTGTGATTAAAGAAGACCATGGCAGCATGGTTCAGATACCAGGGGATGAAATGGTCTTCCAAACCAGGACACAAACCTTTGATTATCTGTAGTTTTAGTCACATAAATACCTTTTATTTTTGATTATTTGTGGTTTTGATTATCTGTAGTTTTAGTCACATAAATACCTTTGAAAATCTCCTTATATTCACTGAAAGGAAAAAGGATTTAGGCTGCCAGTGGTCAAAGCAATGTTTTCAAATGGCAGCTTTTTAAAACAATATCCTTCCTCTTTCAGAGTCATCTGCTCTAAAGAGCTGAGCCTGGTTCGATCACTAACATCAGGAGAAATTTCATTTCACTCCCTTTCACAGACTTTATTGATACTCAAGTCTTGGGTTTGCAAGACAGGATCCTAAGTGACTTTTCCAGTCAAAGTTATCTAGCTTACATCAGATGAAATCAAAGACAGAAGTGAACCTATGGAATAAGGACAACGGTTATAGAGTTGCTGAAGTACTGGGATTTTGCCACCTTCTTGAAATGCATCTTAGTCGTCTTTGATGCTGAACTTCCCTCTGGGCTGTCTTTTCTCTTGTCCTATAGATAATTCAATATAGCCAACCCCTTACCTACACTGTCTTAAGTGTTCTCTTTTTGTAAGGGATTGAAAAGACATTTTTCATGGTGCCCCTGCTGATAATTAAAGGTCAAAGTATTTCATTCAAACTAGCAAGATTATAAGCAAGGTTTGGGATTATTGTTTGAAAGAACATGGCACTGTGGTGAACTATATTTCCACCTGGGTTTGTCAGACTGCTCCATGTTTCTTTTTTTCTCTTTCTCTCCATTTAAAAATGTACAGTATAGAAAAATTTAATTTCAAAACTAGAAACAGAATATAACAACAACAACAACATCTACAATATTTAGAGAACAATTTCCCCAACCTCTTCCCCTCATAGAAGAGAATCTTCAGCCCTCTTCAGTCTATAACCTTCGTAGTTTATATATTGCAATATAGCCTATGAATTTGATCTGAATATTTGAATTAGAAGACAAATTAAACCATCAATTCTGTGCTACAAATCTTAACAGCAATATTATAGCAGATTCTTTGCCACCACTTCCCAGCAAGCCTGTCTGAATTAGGAACTAATTCTGATTGTAACATTTCCCTGCGAGCATTAAAGAAACAGACACAGTACCTGGTTCAGGAAGGAAAGTAGCACTTAAGAGGAGCAACCAAGTCAGACTCACTCGAAGGTCCATTTTCATTGTGCTTGTCTGTTCTACCGCCAGGCAGGTTCAGAATTTATACTGAATGAGTATTGGTCTGCATCAAAGGTGTGTGCTGTGCAATTTGATCTTTCTTCCTGAACTTCCAAATCAATGCCAAAGAAGTGAATTACTACATATTTTCATTTCACAAGGTACATCCACACATCCGGATAAGTAGATCCAGATCACAGTGCTGTTCCGGATTTGTTACTGAGATCTTCCCAAACACTCCTCGGGCACATTTGTGGCTGTGTGTTGATGATGTGGTTGTTCCAGGAAGCTGTGGTTTATTTTGGAGATTAGGCTATTTGGTAATAACCAACCAGTTAAGTCGGTTTCTGACTTACAACCCTACTAAACCAGATTAAATTGGTGTGAGAATTGTGCCAAAAAAAGATTAGCAACCTAAAAAGGTCAGGAAAGCCTCAACCAAATTCTCTCTGCAGATTACTCTTGTAAGAAGCAGTTTCTATGACATTGCCAAAGGGAACTAGTCACCTTTGTTACAATACCATAAATGCTGGACAAGATGAAGACTCCACTGACGATTTATTCCCTGCTTTCCATCTGACAGTTTCACAGCAGGTATGTTTCTGACCAGAACAGACTGAGATCTTCCCCTTGTCTTCAAAGGACAAGCACACACGTTTACATCCCATACACACATAAACTACACATAGCCTTCGTGACATGCTCTGTGGTCTGTGAGATACTACACGAAAGAATCGAGGCACAACATATATATCTGGTGAAGGGGAGAAACTAGAAACAGTTATTCTAGAGGCAAGAGATGTGCAATTAAAGGATGAAAGGCAGAAGATACTGGAGTGCCAATATATATACAAACTAATACAAACACAAACTAAGACCTCACTTGGAGTATTGTGTACAGTTCTGGTGTCCTCAACATAGGAACGACATGGAGCTGTTGGAGCAAGTCCAGAGGAGGCCACGAGGATGATAAGGGGCTGGAGCAGCTCCTGTATGGAGACAGGCTGAGAAAGTTGGGGCTGTTTAGCCTGGAGAAGAGAAGACTGTGTGGAGACCTCAGAGCAGCTTCCAGTGTGTGAAGGGGGCCTATAAGGATGTTGGGGAGGGACTCTTCATTAGGGACTGTAGTGGTAGGACAAGGGGTAATGGGTTTAAACTTAAACAGGGGAACTTTAGGTTAGATCTAAGGAAGAAGTTCTTCACAGTGAGGGTGGTGAGGCACTGGAATGGGTTGCCCAAGGTAGCTGTGAATGCTCCATCCCTGGCGGTGTTCAAGGCCAAGTTGGACAGAGCCTTGGGTGACACGATTTAGTGCAAGGTGTCCCTGCCCATGGCAGGGGGCTGGAACTAAATGATCTTAAGGTCCTTTCCAACCCAAACTATTCTATGATTCTAATAAAGGACTAGGAGAAAGCATGCAAAAGTCATTCTGACGAGGAAATGTGCAACAGGTCATGCTGGAGATTACTCTTTGCCACGTTTTCATGGGATCTTTCCAGAATAGGTGGCTACCATGAAAAAAGGGAATCCCACCTGCACAGCTGTAAAAGATTGCCCTCCAGCAAAGCCAGGAATCCAGTAGGATCACTTCAGCCTGTGCATCCCTGGCGTGAGGTAGTGGAGTCAACACCACTGTGGCTTCTGGTACCCCAAAGGGTACCTCCAGCTGTACCTCACTCTGTACTGTCAGGGAGAAGATGGGTCTCAGTTAAAGAGAGAAAAAAAGCAAAGCTAATTTGTCTGAGCTGATTTAAAAATGCACTTCAATTCTTTCTTTCTGCCAATGCTTTTCTTATTTTCTTAGCACAGAACGGTGTGTGATATTTATCTAGATACTCGTGTTCTTACCTTCACAGGACTTTCTTGAGCAAAACCAGCCAAGTATCTGAACTCCCAGTTGTGTGTGTGTATTACTTGAATGCACTGTTGTTTCCTGAAGTGACTAAGTGTGTTTAAGGTAGATCCTTACCAATATATTTCTATGCATGTGGCTGTAAGCTGCGCCTGAACAGTACGGTATGTGCCAGTTTGCTTTCCTGACAGCAATTAAGCTATTTTATACAAACATTTTTCACTTTTGCATAAAAAAGGAATTTTAGAAACAGCCCAAAACTCCAACTGAAATCTCAGTAAGATTTTATTCTCAAAACAATGGCAACCAAATTCATTATATCTTATGGTGTGACTCAGGTCTAAGTGCTCTGGATTTAATGATTTGGATCTGAACTACATCATGTAGAAGGCACAAATGATTGGTATGCATGTGCCATTTCTGTGCACTTCAAATCCGTTTTATAAAGACAATATTCTTTGGCTGCTGCTGGACTTTCAATAACACTCTCTTTAGGAAGTACAGAGTCCTGTGGAAATAACCAATGTCTGTCGATTCAGCCTAACAGTGTGCTCAGCAGTAAAGCTGTTTGTCCAAGAAATGCCATGCATCAGGAGCATGGCGTCAATAGAAAGCGGGGGCATAATTCACATTATTTGCAGGCATCTAATCTATTTATAAACTAAGATCTTAGTGGCATTTCAATGCATGTCTATTTGGACCCTTGATATAGGGGTAGGAAAATAGTTGGAACATGGCTGAATGCAAAAATCTTGAATATGAAGAAGCATAAAGATTTACTTTTTCAGCATTCCTCAATCTCTTATATAAAACAGGTCCTAAAAAGGACATCAGTCCCAGTAAACACATGCAGGATTGAAGACTCCACTCCCTGCAGGCTGGGATCTCTCCTTAGTCTCTTTTACACCATATGTAAGAAGTAACGGTGGCAGATGCAAATGCTAGTGGGGCAGAAGGTTTCTACAGCTAATCTGTAGTGATAGATGACAAAGAATGAGCAGCCTCCACATTAAGCATTACAGCTCCCATCACAGACATTGAAGCACCATTCGAAGGGTGGTGTCAGGACTTTAGTTCACAGCTAGACAAGCAGCCTAATCCTGTGTGGCAGAAAACAGCAGTGATGATGGTAGGGTGACCTTTGTGGTCTCAGAACAGCAAAGCTGTTTCCCAGAACTTCAAGGAATCTATAAAAACCCACTAATAGAAGGCAAACAGCATTTGTCTGTAGTGAAGTAGCTTTATGCTAAAGGCTGGGTGTTAGTCTTTCTTCATGGAGTGAAGTTTTGCTGCACTGCTAAAATTGCCTCTCCCTGGAAATAGCTTTTTCCAGCATTTTCTAACTATATATGAATTTCGGCATGTATTTTGTATCGTGTTAACAGTTGGACTTGATGATCTTAAATGTCTTTTTGACCTTTTGAAACAATTCGATGATTCTATATGTGACGTATTCTCCATAGTACACCTTCTGCCTGGGGCAAGTTCTCCATGAAGTCACGCTGCTCTGCAGCTCTGACTAGGCAACTTCTCCAACATTTTCAAACAAAAGTAAGCTCCCCAAAGGAATTTCAACATCTAATTTTCATGGAAAATCGGTGTTTTAATTTCCATAAGGATCTGGTCTAGTGTAGTTTAAGGGGCTAAAAGCAATGGGAAATGCTAAGCTGTTCTGGTGGCTCCTACCACAGGAGGGCAGCGAGACACTGTCCTTAGGGAGTGAGCATGTTCCTGGCTAAGGTGGTCTAAAGACACACAGCTTTTGTAGGCTCCAGAAAGAGGCCTCTGCTTGGGCAGTTACGTCTAAAAGTAAGCAGAGGTGAAAACAAACACATGCAAAAGAGACAGCTACAAGCAGCAGCAGAGTGTTTCCATTCCTCGCTTGTCTCTTCCCAAGGAAGGTGTCCCTGCTCATAGCAGGGGGGTTGGAACTAGATGATATTTAAGGTCCCTTCTAACCCAAACCATTTTATGATTCTAACGTCAGATGATACGCCTATGCCCAAATGGAGATCAGGAGAAACTCTGGCCTGCCTCAGGTATCCATCTATTTCATCGTCCCTTGTTTTTCTCTTATTAACAGTTAAAGAGGTTATAAACCATGACACCTGATAGCTCTCATATTTAATATTTGTAAAGAATTTTATTGAAGCATCTTTGAAGGAATAGCTTAGGGGTCTCCTATGCTTGTATTTCTCATACAAATACTTGTTTCTTCTTCCCTGAAGAAAAAATAAACTTATGTTCACATAATGTGAATATGTGAACTCACAAAGTGGTGCAATTTCTTCTGTGCTATAATAATGTATTTGTTACTTCTTTAAATGTATTTATTGCGATTTTGAGAAGATATCTTATGCAACAAATCCTGGTTTTTGCTGTTCCCAACAGTCTGTTAATGGCCACAGCTGGTGCCCTGCCATAGGGAAGGTGTTTGCAGTGCTGTACAGAAACAGCCCCAGCAGCTCACAGCTGGTAAGGCTGAGGGATCAGTGTGGTAAAACCTGGATCCCCACACAAGCAAACTCATCTGCCCCATCAGGGCTGGCCTGGGGAGACTAGAAAAATCTCTCTCTCAGGTCATGAAATACCTTTGGTAAGGAGCTGCTTAGCTGCTTAAAAATGTAGTGTCTTGAAAAAGCATGATGAAAAATTATTTAGTTAAATGTAATAACTAGATGATCTTTAAGGTCCCTTCCAACCCAAACCATTCTATGATTCAGGACGGGCCAAAACATTGATTTTAGAAGACGTCATGCTTTGTTTCATCAGTGAGGAAGCAGAGGAGACAAAGACTGTTTTTATCCTACTTTTCATTCCCTGCTGCCTCAGGGCCAGCAGAATTAGCTGATAACAGTGATCCTTGTCCTGTGTACACACATCTCTCTGCGCACCTGAGGTTAGCAAGGAGCTGGGTGCAATGTGCGTGCAATGAAGGATGATGCCCATGGCAGGGGGGTTGGAACTGGATGATCTTGAGGTCGTTTTCAACTCAAACCATTCTATGATTCTGTGACTCTATGAATAGCTGTTATACAGCTTCTTGGTATGGTTTGTATTTGGAAACACAATATTCTATTGAGGTTTGGAGACCTTGGGCATGGGCCTGGTTGTTTGCTCCTATTAAGGCCCATGGTGTTGTATATTGTATATGCCCTGATGAAATCCATCTGTGGGTCCTGAAGGAGCTGGTGAGTGAAGTGACTAAGCCACTGTCCATCATGTTTGAAAAATCATGGCAGTCAGGTGAAGTTCCTGATGACTGGAAGAAGGGAAATATAATCCCCATTTTCAAGAAGGGGAAGGTGGAAGACCCGGGGAACTACAGACCAGTCAGTCTCACCTCTGTGCCTGGCAAAATCGTGGAGCAGATTCTCCTGGAAAGAATGCTGAGGCATATGAAAAACAGTGAGGTGGTTGGTGACAGTCAGCATGGTTTCACTAAGGGGAAATCCTGCCTGACCAATTTGGTGGCCTTCTATGATG
>NW_009942199.1:0-15202 GCF_000696875.1 Nestor notabilis | reverse complement strand
ACCCAAACCATTCTATGATTCTATGAGCAAGTTTTGGCTACATATGAGCACTTTAGGATACCCAAATATATCTGCTTCAGTGTGTTAGATTGGATGATGGTGGCACTTCTGCCAGTGTCTCCCAATTGTCCCTGTTGGAGAATCCATTTAGAAAAAGCGAACCCGACTCTTGCAAGATGAAACTGAGCGAAGATGCTAGTGGTACACCTAGAGCACTTCAAAAGCTTATGGCTACTCACTCTGCAAGACCATGCTAGGCATAACATAAACTAAAGGTCCTTGTGTTTCTGTGGAGTGGAAATTGCCATCCAGCTACTTGGCCTTCAGATCTTCCCTTGCTGAGCTGCAGTAGTGGCTAATGAAATCTAGTCAATACCTGTAAGTGTCCTGCTTTAAAGGCACTTTCATTCTGATTTACTATTATTTCTATAATGCTTTTTTCAGTGAGACTGGGTTGCATGGATATATTTCTACTCTTTGTGAGCACTAAGATGAACACCAGATTTTGGCTGGTTTGCACAAGGTCTTCAAGCATTTATTGTTCATAGTAGCTGGAGTATGTTGACGGTCACTTGGTTTCGGTGGCTTTTATTTGGATGTGTTTAGAAGTCCTTACATACGGAGGGAAGGTTAGTGTACTAGCACACTAGGTTTTCATGCCATGTTCATGCTTGGGTCATCAAGCTTAAATGTTGTTCTCCCTCTTTATCCTCACATTTCCAGCTGGATAACAGAAATATTCTAAACAAGCAAGTTTTAACTAGAAAGTGTTTGGGGTTCTAAGAAAACTTGTAAGACTTGGAGTTTTCAGACACTGCTCAGGATCTCTGGTGCAAATGTAAATGTGAATAATAATTTGGTTGCAGTGAATGAATTCTTGCTAATAAACAGCCCTGGTTTGGTTTTTGTAAAAAACCTCAGCTTTAGAGAGAGAATTTTGCTAAAACGCAGGCAACGGGGTAATGCTTTCTAAACAAATTTTAGTGCTGTCTGTGCAGGATGCTGCTAGGTACTAGGAAGTCTTAAAATCCCTTCCATTATTTCTCTCCTTCAAATCACTTTTAAATCTTTTAAGAGAGAAATGCCTCCAAATTACAGGGCTGATGCAGAAAGCAATAAACTAGTTATTACTGTATTATTATTTGGAGGAAAAGAGGGTTACTTTTCTCTTATCTCTGACTGATGTTCCACATCATTAATTTCTGCTAGAAGAAGAAACCAGAAAGTGCCCAATTTGGACATTTGTTTTAAATTAATTTGCTCTCTTTAATCTCTTTTCAGTAGTTTATTTTCTCTTCATGCTGTTTCCATTAGGTTCCTTTACTACCTTCAGTGGGAGTGAACAGGACACCCAGAGAACTATGGATTTCAGAGGAAAACTCTATAAAACCCAGGGTGTAGCTGTGTAGCATCCGTATTTTGCTTGACGGCAGTTGAGGAGTTGGTAGGATGCACAGAACTGGTATAGTACCTTGTGCAAAAGATCCTTTGGGAACTAGTACCTGCAAATGAGGCTTGCATGTGTAGTCTCCCTCTTTGAACAATCCTGTACCATGACAAAGATATGTTAAGCCTACATTTGTGACTAATATACCCCAATCTTATAATACTGGGGTTAGAATAACCTGTACACACCAAGATGTAAACTTTTGCCAGTATCAATTTTTTATGTTACTTTCAAAGTAGGCTGTTAAGTATTTCAAAGCTTCATGCTCTGCCTTGGTCCTGTATTGTGCCTACAGTGGGTGGCAATTCACCTGGGTGATTTATATGAACATGGTGGCTCCTGATGCATGAAAGGGCAAGTAAATCAGCACAATATTTAATGAAACAGGATAACAGGTGGCAACCTCTATGAACCTTACTCCTGGAGTAAGGCTTTTCTGCTGGGGGGGGGAGGGGAGTTTTGGGGGAAAAAATATGGAAAAATTTGGTCACTGGGAAGGGTAATAGTCCTTGGAATATTCTGGGTAAGGGCCAGAGAAAAACTTTTGTTTGTTGACAGGTTATGAAACCCCTAAAAAGCATGTCAAAATGTGCAGAGTCTAAGTCTACCTGTGCAAGAATCTAATGCCATGGGGGGAGAGTAAGGAGGGCAGAAATAGAAGAGAAAAAAAGATCAACCCCAACTGTTCACTAAGCCACTGGAAAGGCCTTCTTTGCTTGGAACTTAATTGATGTCATTATATTTGTATCACTCAGTGCTGACCTGCTTTGCTGCATCAGGGTTTAGTTAAAAGATTTTAGCTTATATCCAGCACTAACCCAGTGGGCCCAATGGTAGAATTGAGGATTATTAACAAAAGCAGACTACTTGGAGATCTGTACCTTTCAAATGAAATTAGAACTAACTGCCAGCCTTGAAATGGTCTGATTTTTTTTTTTCCTTAGGCTTTGCGTGTGTCTTAATACCATGTTTTAAAAATAGTTTGACACCATATTCAGCAGTTGCAGCTGAGCCTGGGGCTGGAACTAAATTTACCAATGTGCAGGGATCCATTATGCTTGCTGCTGAGGCTGGAGGGCAGTGCAGTGCTTGTTTCTTGGCAAGAAATCATGTAAATAATCAGCAGGGTCCCAGAAGGTCATCCTCCTTCAAGTGCTGCCTAAAAGGCTTTTTGCTCTTTTCCTTTCCTCTGTTTGAATTGATCCTGTCCAACAGGGTCTGGCTTTGTACATAAATCCTTGCTAAGCTTTCAGTCTGCACTCTGGCTGTGCTAAGTTGTCTCATACCTGTTGGTATACAAAACTCAAAAGAGATTACTGCTTGGACAATGCTGATATTTTAGAGCTGTAATCTGAAACCAGACTGCTCCAGTGCTGTACTGACCACCACGTCTGTAACAGCCAGTTCAGGCTATGCTGTATTGCTCCAGAACAGGAGCTGTAGTGGTTTGGCAGCACAGAGGGCACAGGTGAAATTTGTGCCTCTAAATTAGTTGGTCATGGCTGAAGAATCCCACTCTGTTCCCACTGTCAAATGACATGGCGAAAAGATGGGCTGTCATGAGTTTTTGCTAATTAAACCTTTCTATGTATTGAAGAATCTTTAAGAGTACATAAATTCTATGTTCACAAAACTGAAGTGTCCTGCTCAAAATTTACCTGTTTGGCAAGATCTGGACCTTGATATCATGCTCTAATGGAAAAGGTTCAACAGGAAACTGGTTCAACTTTAAGTTCTCCGTTTCTTGGATCTTTACAATTTGGTGCATAAGTGGTTCTATAACCAACAAAACTCAGGAATCCTTTTTCCTTCCCTTCTGTCCTATTAAGAAGCCTTGTGTTTGGGTTTGCCTGTGTCTAATAGAGACTCTGGCCTTCCTTTAACAAGATCAGTGTTAAGGTGTCTCTACCTACTGATTAGTTTCCTAATGCGTATAAGAAATGAACAACTCTCAGATCTCTATTCATTTGTCAGTTTCATTGGAATACAGATGACAGTTTTGAATTTGACCAAACAGTGAGTTCATAGACAATGGTTATACATATGCTTGCCAGGTAAGCAAAAAATTCTTACATTAAGAATTTTTAATATTTGATCGTAGATTAATAAAGGTACTAAGCTTCCCCTTTCACTTGGCAGAAGAACTTTACAGTATGTGAAGGAGGAGGAACTACTTGTATTCTTAAGGACACTTTCTTAGTTGATTGGGCTTTGAAGAAAAGGGAGAGCTCCCATGTAGATTTTGAATGGTTGGATTTGGAAAGCTTTGAAGGGCAAAAGAAAGATGTGAAATTCAATATATCATACCATTCTACAACTTGTCTTCCCAGGCCTGAGATGATGAAATGATGTGCATGTGTTTACGTTAATGTGATTTGCCCCTCTCACCTCCCAATTCAAAGAGCAGTATTTAAAATAACATCTTGCAACTTAAAGCATTTTGTCCCTTCTGGACATGCTGGTTTCTAACTCTGAAACCAGCTAGAGAGAGCTAGGTGCAGCTTTGCGTGATCAAAATTGCTTTTCACTTTGTTCAGAGTAGGCTTTCACAGGATGAATAAGTGCTTGACCTAGTAATACCGGACCAAGCCTTCTTTTATTTGGGAAAGTAACATGACAACTTTCGTATCCACTCAGATTAGACAGGCACTCTTATTCCAAGGTCACATCACAAAGGCATATACAGAATGAACTATATGTTTTTCAATTTATCTACGTCAGGAGGACAGAAAAGGTAGCTGACCCTACTACAGCTTCATCCAGTTATGCTTTCATGCCCAGGAACTGCTGCTCTGGTAATGAGATCCTTGTGATCCTGAGATAACTGCTGTCAGTGTGATTCTTCTCTAACTGGCCCCAAATGCTTTTTTTGCAGAGATGTAATGGCTTCATAGACTTGCATCAGGATGTGAACTGTGGAGTGACAGCATTTTGCCTTGCTTGAATGCCTGCATTTTTTTTTTTCCGAATACCTCAGCTGCTTCCTCTGCATAATGGATATAGGAGATTATAATACATGTGGTGGTTGCAAAAATTAATTGCTGTTATATGTAAAGATGGAGAGCCATGACAGTGATATAGACTTTGTGAAGGAAGCTGAGAACCTAGAAAGATAATGTTAAGTAAAAAAACAAACCAAAAACCCCTCAACAAAAACCTGAGAATAGACAGTTTATACAGCTACATCTTTCATGAGCAGTGAATGACATTAAGAAAACTAGCACAAAGTACACAAATATTTTGGTAGTTCTTTTTAAACATGTACGTGTGACTTCTAGCACTCGGCTTCATAAACACTAACTGTAATTGTAGATCGTATGTTGAACTGATTCCAAGACTAGTAAAAAGACTACCAAAATATTAAAATGTCACCTATGGCAACAACCATGTGTGACTTTATTTTATTTTATTTTTTAGTCATATAGAGGCATTTTGCATATCAGTGTTTCTTATTTGGAAATATCTGTCTTCAGGGAGCATGGACATAGCAAGCTGAGATTACTTTTATTATTTTTGACTGATTTTAGTGGGTTTATTTTTGATGTGTGTTCTTCTCTATATGAATGAAAGATGAAATTCTTGTCTGGGTCCAGAATGCTGTCCTTCTGTTGCACTAACAAATGACAGCCTGATGGAGTGATAAATAATTTATGAACTTGGGATATTGATTTTTCTTCAGTGCTTATAGGAAATTATACGCTTGTGGCTTCAAGAAATAATTGGCTCAATTTAATCGCATTAAAATTATAGTCCTTTTTAATTGTGTTCAAATGGAACTTTAATGACCACTGAGTGTGTTAGAGCAGAAGAGAAAGTGTCTGCGTAGACTGAGGAAAAAGAAGGGTCAAAAATGGTGGGGTTTACAGGTCTAACAAAAAAAAACCAAACCCAAACATAGAATTGTTTAGATTGCAAAAACCCTTAAGATCGTGGAGTACAACCATCAGCCTAGCACTGCCAAGTCTAAACCATGTTCCTAAGCACCACATCTACATGTCTTATATACCTCCAGGGATGGTGAGTTCACCACTTCCTTGGGCAGCCTGTTCCAGTGCTTGACAAACCTTTTGGTGAAGAAATTTTTCCAAATCTCCAGTCTAAATCTTCCCTGGCATAACTTGAGGCCATTTTCTCAGGTAGGCTATGTCCTATCACTTGTCACCTGGAAGAAGAAACCAACACCCTCCTTGCTACAACATGCTGTCAGGTACTTGTGAAGAGAAACAAAGTTCCCCCCTGAGCTTTCTTTTCTCCAGGCTGAACAACCCCCGTTCCACATTCCAGCCTTCCTAGCTGCCTGGGCTCAAGCTGGCTCATGCTCAGCTGCCATCAGTCAGCACCTCCAGGTCCTTTTCCATGAGCAGCTTTCCAGCCACTCTTCCCTGAGCCTGTAGCCTTGCATGGGGTTGTTGTGACCCAGGTGCAGGACCCAGCACTTGGCCTTGTTGACCCTCTTACAATTGGCCTCAGCCCATTGATCCAGCCTGTCCTGATCCCTCTGCAGAGCCTTCCTACCCTCAAGCAGATCAACACTCCTGCCCAGTTTGGTGTTATCTGGAGGTTTGCTGAGGATGCATTCAATCCCCCCACCCAGATCATTGATAAAGGTATTAAACAGAACTGGCCCCAATACTGAGCCTTGGAAAACACTACTTGTGACCAGCCCCAAGTATATTTAACTCTATTCACCACCACTCTTTGGGCCCAGCCGATCAGTTTGTTACCCACTGAAGTATATACTTGTCCAAGCCAGTTTCTCCAGGAGGATGCTACGGGAAATGGTGTTGAAGGCTTTACTAAAGTCTAGGTAGACAATACCCACAGCCTCCTACACTAAGTGGGTCACTTTGCCATAGAAGGAGGCCAGGTTAGTCTGGCAGGACCTTCCTTTCATAAATCTCACAAAGTAGGGAGAAGAAGCAATTTCAGGAACTCCACCAAAAATACATTGGATTTATTATTTTTTTTTTTTTTTTTTTTTTATTAGGGAGGGAGAAACACCTTACTTTGTCAGGATATTCCATGGGTTTCTGACTGATTCTAATAGAAATATAAGTACCTTGTAAAACATACCTTCATGAATATTTAAATTTAAAAGGATATAAAAATAAACTGTAAGGTTCTTCTGCACTCATTCCTTAAAAATAAATAATCAAGAATACTTGCTGGCAAGCAGGTTTAAGTGAAATTCTATGGTACTCTGGCTTTTTAGCATTTTAAGTCTTTTAGAAAGCCTATGGGAAACTGGCTTTACAAAGCAGATATTCTAGAGCGAGGTTTCAAGACACTCTTGGAGCAATAGTTAGATTCCATCTTCAAACTAAAATGTAAATTATTCTAAAATGTAAAAGGATGAGTGTGGTTAGATCTGACTTGAAGTTATATTTCCAATTTTTTTCCTGAATAAAAACAGTGAAAATCAAACATTTCTATCTGCAAAAGAGTATTGCTTAAAGTGGATGTGAAGCTTATGTAGCATAATGTATTCTGCACGTTCAAGAACAAAACAAATAGGCACTATTTAACAATGGAAAAGCTGCCAACAATTTCAGCACTAATAATGAGATTGTATTCATAATAACTCATACTGGTAATCCCTGAAATGCTAACTGTAGGCTTAATGTGGCATGTTAAATGGTAAACTGATGTCTGGTGTTAGCTGGAGGCTAAGAGTTGCATAGCATCTCTAAACATTTTCCAGGGCAACAAACTAGATCCAGGAACTGTGACATGGGCAAACAAGTAAATGTCTTTACACAGTATCTTCTAGCCCCAGCCTGGGTGCTGAAACAGTGCTAGCAAGGCTTCAAACCAAAATGCTTCCTGCTGGCTGGGTTAGCTGTATGTGCATAGCTATGCTCTCTTAGGTGCATAGCCTGCTAAGGGGATATGCTGGAAGTGGCTATTTCCTGCCCATGTGCCACAGAGCATGTCCAGGTCTTCTGAGAAATGTGAAGGACTTCTGGTGCCCATTGTACAGCTTACTCTTATGTCAGATCTGTGGTAAATTTGGCCTTATATAAGCATGTTGACAGCATGCAGATGCTACAAGACCAGCTTTCATAGCTGGTGAGACATTTTAGATAGCTGGAGGGGAGAGGTTTGTTTTTTTTTTCCTGGGGCTTTGGAGTTGTCCTCATCTGGTGGCCAACACGGAAGCTGCAAAATAAGTTTTGATTGTTCTGTTCAAAGCATGACACTGCTGCTGTACCAGGAACTTATAGTGGTGGTTATGCTGGATATAATGTCCTGTTTCTAGTTGTGATTTCTAGATGTGAATCTGCAGATTTCTAGTTCAAAACACTCATAATGGCTAGACAGGAATGGTCCTCTTGACTGTTTTATTCAAAACTCACAGTAGCTATTATTATAAATGCTATAAATGTAGAATGTATGTACATCTACACTTCAACACATGTTTTATGACCACTGAATGTTTACTTTATATTGGATAATAATAATTTTATTAAATATGACATTATGGGTGTTCTGTTTAGATGCACGGACATATGCAAATAACTTGCATTAACATTTTTATGAGTGAGATTTCAATGGCAAGCTTATTAATAAATCCCTGGGTAGTGTTCAGGTTGATAACAGTAGTTCCCTGTGCCTTTATATTTGGGCAACTAATGAAATTTTTCTCCCTGGTTGTCAATTCGGAGTTGATGAGAGATTAGAACAAACAGGACACGTCTGTGGAATGCCTAAAGCTATACTTCATTGTTAAATTGCTGGTTCAGAGGCATTTTGGGCTGGGTAGAGAGCAGTGACCGAAGATCGCTTTGTCATATGCCTTACTGTCCTATATGAAATAAGATCTTAATGTGTCCTGCAGCGCATTCACTCAGGAAGGGGCAGAGGTGGAGGAAGCCTATGAGTGTGCTCTGTTCTACTTTCTTCTTAAACATCTTGTTTATCCTGGAAGATGATCTTGATTTTATACACAGGCAAGGTTCATGATGGCATGGCCCGTGGTGCCATGTGCTGTGTAATACAGGCTGGAGCACAGTGCATGGGAGAAGGTGACATAATCTGGTAATATATCACCAGTAAAAAGGGAAAAGACAACATACTGAGGCATAGCTGTTGGGACTGTAGCTCAAAAGCGCAGTCAGTGCAGGTTATGCTTGGGGGACAGCTGGGAGCAAAGAGCTGGGGCTGTGTTCCATGCAGTGTGCTGCTTGATGCCAGTGCCAGTGATGTAACTATACATGGCAGGGGAAAGGTCAGGGACAGTGGTGCAGTGTGGGGAGATGCTGGATGACTTGTGACAGGTAGGGAACAGGCAACTGAAGAGAAGATCTGAGATGGAACTCAAGCACCCAGACCTTGTTCTTTCTTCAGTCTCCTCCTGTCCCTGTTTTATTAAATATGAATGCTTTTGAGTCTTTGAAAATATATAATGGTAATGTCATGAGGGGAATATTGTAGCAGATCTTCTAAATGTGCTGTAAAAGTCTGAAGTTGTTTAGATGTCTAGGTGAGGTCCTGAATTAGCAAAACATTTAAAGCTGAGATTCGATTTAATGAAGTGTTTGTGAACACAATTCACTAACATCAATAGTGCTGAAAAATGCTTGCAAATGTTTTGCATGCACAACCTCTACATTCCATAATGTTACAGATATCTACTATATAGCCTGGTAGCTGTTTCTTATTCTAGGCTGGTTTGTTTCTTTGGTTTAGAGTATGGATCCTACACACTAGAGATAAACCAGAGTTTACTGTTCAATGAGAAAATTTTGTTTTTGTGGAGACAGCATTGATCTCCTAGACTGGTACATTATCTGTCTCTGTCTAATCGCCGAAAATGTGTTGTTTGTACAGCAGAGCCCAAATGAAACTCTTCTAAAAAGGTAGGATGCTGTTTCTGTGCGTAGAAGTGGGTTTCAGAACAACAGAGGTTGGCATTTGGCATGTGACTGATTAAACTTTGAGGAAAAAGACAAATCTGCTTAACCTGGCTAGGAGGCAGTAGAAAAAAATACTTGAATGGTATAGAGATTTTTTCATCTCAGCATTGCATAACTGGGACAGATTTGACTACAAATCACTGGTGGACAGCTGTGAATTAAGAGGCAATATATTATTGCTTTCAGCGACTTCTGGGGATATTCTGGACATAAGAGCCAGAGAGATAATTAACCATGACTCTTGCTCCCTTGCTCTGTGGAGCAACTGACAAAAAAAAAAAAAATAGAAATCGGCTGTTTCTTACCGAAAACCAGATTGAGAATCTGTGTACCAGACACACAAATGAAGGTCTGCTGTTCCTGTGCCTGCCGCTTATGCTCTATCAGTATGGATACTACCCAAACTCCATACACATGCCCATGCTGCAGCTTGTTTGGGAGTACTTTTCCTTTCTGTCCTTCCACTTTTCAGCTTTCTCTTAAGATTCTACTCGTGGCTTTGCTATTGAATGGTTGAGTGAGTTTAGCCTAATTCAGGGTGACATTTCCCAGAAAATATAGTTGTGGTTTACCGATATCCCAGAACATACACGCTTCCTGGCAGTTGGCTGGTTGCTACTTCATGTAGGTCAAATAGAAAAGGGGAAGGAGAAATGACAGTTTGGAGTCTCCTGCTTTCCCACCTCCTCCTGTGCTCCCTCCTCTGCTTGTTTGAGAGTGCCAAGGATTGTCCTTGGCTGACAAAACAAGACCCTCAAGAGTGAAAGAGAGGACATAGACTTTGTGGGAGTCTTCAGAGGTTAGCACTGGGATAGCAAAGCTTAATATCTACCATTTGACTACTGCTGCATATATGCTGTAACCTGGGGCCCCTTATATTTATTTTTTATTTTGTAACACTTCTGTCATTCTGTAGGGGTGAAGAGAAAGATGTCCAAGGTGGATAAAAGGTGGTAACATAAACAGGAGATTTGGTTATACAGGGAGCAGCAGCAGCTGCAAATCGAAGGATGGAGCTCAGGTATGCTAGTGACTCTGTATATGCTGTTGCAAAAGGCCATGATTGTTGCAGTTACTGGGAGAAGGGGGTAAATGCTCCTCTCTACAGATGGAGAGGTGACAGCGTGCTGCTGAGGATGGCAGGACTGGGAGGCAGAGATGCGGGGCTTGGGACAGCTGAAGAGGAATGGCGTCTGAATGATTTGATCGGTTCGCTCCTAGGGATGAAGGATTTTATGACAAAGCTGGGCAAAGGTCTTGGGAATTTAGTGGATCTTTGAGGAAGGTGCTGGTAACAGATGGGCTAACAGCAATAAAGGTGAACTAATGATGTGAGTACAGCAAAAAGAAGTGTGTGCAGGGCCACAAGGATGAGTATAGACTAGAAAAAACATCCCAGTGATCCTGAGTCAGTCTCTTTCATTCCAAGCTGTGATACAGATATTCCTTAACTTTTCCTCCATAACGAACTCTGACAAGAAGACCAAGCATTTGAAAAGCTTGATTTTTATTATTTTTTTTAATTACAGTCTAAGCCAGGAAAATTAACATTTTCTTTAAAAAACAGAAGCCTTTGACTGTGTAAGACAAAATAGGGGTAAAACGGGATCGTGAATAATTCTTTCCTGTCTTCTTGTATCCTTCCAGGGAAGGTAAGTGCTTTCAGGTTCATTCAACCCTATTGCTGGGTGAATTTCAGTAGATGCTGGTCAACCCTGCCTGGTCCGTCAGAGGACAATGGGTCAGCTCTTAGTCTCACTCCTGCTGCAGGCTGTGATGAGTTTTGCTCAGGTCATGGGATAATTCTGGAAGGAAGGAACTCCGGGAGGCGTCTTGCCCAAAACCCCGTTCAGAGCAGCATCTGCTGGAGGCAAGGTATGGAGGCTGCTCCGGCACTGCCCCAAGGTCCCTGGAAAACCTCCAAGGAGCCTGCGTGCCTCACCCCGAAGCCTGCTCCGTTGCCTCCCTGTCGTCAGTGAGAAAAAGTTTCGTGCTGGTGTCCCTGTCCCAGGCTGGAGGTTCTGCTCCTCCCAGGCAGCACGAACATACCCTGGCAGGCGGGATTCTGTGGGCCTCTGTGACGAAGCTTAGCCGACGCCGCCGGCAGCCCACCCCCGAGCCCCGAGGAAGCGGCACTCGCCCCACGGGATACTGGCGCGGAAGGCTGCGGGGCAGCGGTGTGCTTTTGCTAACACCGCTCAAGAGCAGGCCGGTTAGCTCAGTTGGTTAGAGCGTGGTGCTAATAACGCCAAGGTCGCGGGTTCGATCCCCGTATGTGTCCGGCCCAGAGAGGCGGCGTGGCGAAAGGCTCAAAAGAGAAACCGGTTCGGACGGGGCCAGGAGGTGAGCGGCGCAGTCCGCGCGAGGTGCAGATCCTCACCCGGGAACCTGCAGCTGCAGACGCTTCGATTTGTTTTTCGCCTCCCCTAAGGTGGAGAATAGAGCCCGGCCTGCGGACCGGGAAGGTGTGCGGCGGGGGAAGGGGGACGCGAGAGCGGACGAGACAGCAGGAACGCGTATACGGGCGGGTGGGCTTCAGACTTGGGGGTTAGAGCTGAGCTGGAGAAAAACAAGCAACCGTGGGAGGTGGCATCGGTGACAAAGGAGCCGCAGAGGGCAAGGGGAAGGGGTTTGTGGGGAAAGGGCATTGGGGTCTGGGAGGAAGAAAGTGAAATAGTGGAAAACGCTGCAGGAAAAAAAAAAAAAAAACAACCCCAAAAATGTAGGTAGGAAGTGCACTCTGGAACATTTTAAAGTTTTCCATGGGACATCACCAAATATTCAATGTCTTTTGCCCAAGAGCATCTTTTCATCTTGTGCTGCTTCAGTTAATCAGCATTAGGCCTGCAGAAAGCTTGTGGGATTTCAGATGGTCCTCACTTGCCCTTCGTCATCTCAGGTAACTAAAATTTCATATTAGGTCTTTAGCTCATTACATTAGTAAAACTCTTTAATAGCTCTCTATTGTCAGAGGCTGGAGCCAGTGATGCTGATGTGAGTGGGTTTTAGATTTGGGGGATTTTTTCTTTTGGAGCAGGAGGAGAAGCAGATCTCTCAATAGCCTGATTTGTCAGAGAATGTTCTGAACTCCTTCTAAGAGATATCCAGGCTTGATAGACATGCTGCAGTCTGAGGTTTAATTTGTGTTTATGTACTGTTTATTCAAGAAAAAAATTCAGGGCAAACAGATGTTCTAGCAGAGTAGAACGAGCAAGAGTGGCTGAGATGGATACCTGCTCATTCCACTGTGAAGTATAAGGGTGTTTTGTCTTTAAGAAACTTCTCTTGGAAACTCAAGACAGGTATTATTTTTGTCCTATCTAATTCTGAACTGAAATGGAATTTCTCCAGAGGAGGGAAACTTTCTGGTGGAAATGTTTTCTTTGTAGAGACCAGTGGTTTCATTATTGGAGCTGCATACAGACAGACCACAGCTTCTTTGGGAAAACATCTTGAGCTAACAGCATTCTATTGATTTCTTTCACAAATTTGCTAATATGCTCCTTCACTCTCCAGGCTTGTTGCTTGAGGCTTCTTCAACTACAGAGTTTGATTCAAAATAAGTGGTAATACTAAAAAAGAAAGAAAGGAAAAAAAGCAGGTGACATCCATGTCAAAACCAGAGTTTTGACACTGCATCTTCCTCACAGTGCCCCCAAGGTACAACAAGGGCACATAAAAGCATCATTTCAAAGTCACGATATAATTTTTAAATCATACAGATATCCATGTTATCTGGCATCCAAACTGCTGCCATGATTCCATCAGATATCAAGGGAGAGTAATGTGGCACTGGTTTGATGACCTTCTGTCTTGTTACTCAATGAGCCTTCTCAGCTCCTTTGGGTCCAGTTGTAGTGGTCAGGACTTGACTGCATGTAATGACATCCGTTTTAAATAAAATGAAAGGAGAAACTGCAGAGTGTCACTTTTCAAGGGAAAAAAAAAATAATCTGAGAATAATATTGCTTTGTTTTATGTTTTCCACATTAGGAATCAGAATTTTATTGCAGCTATGTTTTTGTATAGGAAAGTCCTTGCTATAAAGCAAGGTGATGCAATAGCTCCTTGGCCACTTTTTCAGTTTGGTTTGAATTGTTTATATTCAGTGTGGGTTTTTTGGTGGCCAGGATTGTATGGGCGTATTTTCCCTAAATTTAATTTCAGCAGATGGTTGTCAGATTGTGAGGGTCAGCCATTGTCCCTAGGGGAGTCGTTGCAGAGCCCATTCTTCAACCTCAAGACTAGGTGGAGAATAAAAGAATAAACAAACTCATACAGTGGAATAGTGCTTTCGTGAGGACTGTGGAGGAATTTCCATTCTGAATGGGCTGCAGTGGCAGATGCTGGGGAACATTCTGTGGTTATTCTTTGGTGTTTCATTTAACCTATAATCTGATTGCTTTACTTTGAGGCCAGAATGGGTATTGGCTGTTGTGTGCTTAGTGTTGCATGAAGAGCAGTTCCTTTTCTGCACCATGGACAATGATGGAGAAGATGAACTTTCTTATTACTCGTGACAATGCTGAACACTGGCAGCTGAGGAGGCACCTTCTAATCAGTTTAACCAAACCTTTTCCTTCTGTTACTGTTTTGGATGATAACTATTGCATTTTGGAGTTACACAAACCAAATAAGCTAGTCAGTTTCATATTCTTCACTGAACTGACTGTGTTTTCTTTGATGCATAAAATGCTACTAGGGAGGGTTTTTAAATTCAAATATTTGAAGCTAGCTCGAAAATGAGTTCACACTGTATTCAGTTTGGTAGATGTGTATTCGTTAGGTATGTTCTGAAGCATTTTCTTCTCTGGCCACTTCGTAGGTTAATTTTACAACTTCTTATACTGTGTTTATTTCTAGACCATCTAAGTGTCTTGCTATCAGAGTGCTTTATTCATTCAGTTTTCCATTAGGGGGTCTTAATTACAGCGAAAAACTGAGTGGAAAGGATTCATCTGATGTATCAACAGACTAATGCAAAGATACTATCCAGAAACATCATTACTGAAATCAAAAGCAGGATGTGGTAGAAGGGTTTTTTTTACTTTAACTTGTGTTCAGCGAATGCTATTATGATAGATGAAGCTTAGCCTTTGCTTAAAACTGGTGAGTGTAGGATTTACCTTTCATGCACTAGAAAAAATGGCAGCTCCATCAAAAAGCTCAAGTCTGTCAGAACCCTAAACAAAGGTTTTCATTTAATCTTCTTGTAAGTAGAGATGCAGGTGGGAAGAGAATGAGGAAATGCCATGGAAACAGACCCAGGAAGGAGCTGCCAGCCAAGAATGTGGCTGAATGGGCACAGGCAGCCCAGTGCTGCTGAGCCCAGGATCTGGCTAAAAGGAGCTGGGAGCTGTAAGCAAAAGCCCAACAACCAGCCCCCTGTTTGGGTCCTCTAGCATCTCAGAAACAGAGGTTATTCAGAAAAGGGGACTGCGTGAGGGGGATGCTGGCTTCCAGGTGTTTTGTTTGCAACTGAAATAACAACAGAACCCTGATTTTTTTTTTCCGGTTCACTTCAAAATGGAGTAACTGTACTTACTGCTGAAGCTAGAGAAATATTTTCTTCAAATTTGTATGTTCTTAGATAACAATCACTAAAGTGAAATATAAGCAAATCCAAATAATGTTTTAAACCACAAGAAAGTGTGATGGGCTGGAGTTGAACAGGAATCAAGTCTTTGCTCTTGAGATACTGTATAAAACAAGTAACTTTGTAAATAAAGTACCTGGCAATTTCTACCCCAGTTTTGAAGCAATACCTGTCTGTAGAGTTACTAAGATTATATAGCCAAAGTCTTTTATTTTTTTTTATATATATATATAAAAGGAAATA
>NW_009942198.1:422-17369 GCF_000696875.1 Nestor notabilis | reverse complement strand
ATAAATATATATATGTACTGATGAAGTTCTCTATTTTTTTCCTACACCCCAAAGGATCATCTTGCAGAACCCCTGGGGCACACGCACCCCACTTTGGAGATCATTATTATAGAGGCTGTCCCATCATTTTAGTAGCATTCTAGAAACAGTGAATAATATTTTTTAAACACAGAACATTTTGCAGCCAGTGCAGACACATTAGTTACTGGACCTTGTTCAGATGGTAAAGACCTGCTGTATTTGGCTACCAGTAATCACAACCCTCTCACATTTACTTCATGCTCATTGAGTGCGATACCAATTAGAAACAGAAAGGGACAATTTGTCCAAGCTTAAAAAAGCCCTGGTTGCTTTAACAAGCTAGGAACATCGTTTTAACGTGGGAAATATTAATAGGAACTGGAAATTGTTCAAGAACATTCTACTGGGTATATAGAAAAAAAAAAGTGCCACAAATTTGCAAGTAGAAGAGAATTCATGCTGGGGAAGAAAGAATTTGTGAAATACAGAAGATGCAGAAATGCTAGTCAAACATTAGCAATCAAAGTATAAGGAATGTAAAAAAGGATAATAACAGCAAACTACAAATTTCTAAAAAATGTACTCTAATGAAAGCACTTATATTAGAAAAGATCAATGGGAACAGTTAGAAGGAATGTACAAAACACACATTAGAGTAAAAAATTTCTGCACCAATTATTGGTCCATTGCTAGAAACAGGTATAATTTTGAACAAAGGCTCAGAAAAGATGTCACTATTTCCATTCTGATTTCACAAGGAAGCAGGAGGATAAATTTGCTCAATAAAGTATTGTAGATGGACCAGATAACCTGGCATTCAGAATGAAAAATGATGCAGAGTAGCTGCAATTACACATGTACGAATCAAGCAGCCTAGAGGGAAACAAGCAGCGTGGAAAACAGGAAAATCTCAAAGATCTTTGAATTGCCGATGTATTTCAAATATCAAAAGGAGCAGAGAGATAATCCAGGGAAAAATAGATCTGCTAGTTGAATGCTGAAACTGGATGCATAATGAGAAGTTTCATATAGAAGCACAGCAACACAGAATTGAACACTTAAGGTGCAATTAATAATAATCAATATGATTTCATGGAACTCAGGTCTTGTAAAACAAACCTTTACTTTATCTTCTTCAGTTTTCTCTTTGTTCACGGCTAGAGCTCTGGTTCACAAAGATCACTGTGTTCATGCAATATATTCACAGGCCTATGCCGTTGAATCATTTGACCATGGATTTTGAATATCACATTATATGGAACTAAAAGGATATCAGTTGGGTTCCTATCAGTCTATCGGTGAATGACTTTGTCATTGCTACAGTTTACACTGATTAAATTTGCACAGGATACAAAAACAAGTGGGATGGTAAGTGAGGAGAACAGGCAATTTGTAGAGAGTGATCTGAATTGCCTGATTAAAAAATTGTACAGAGATGCGAAGACATGTATTGAGGAGTAAGAAATGCAGTCTCACAATACTGAAAACTCACTTCAGAGCAGGGACTCAGAGGAGCACATATGGACCATCATAAATTAAGCTGAAACTAGTGCAGCTAATTACTTCCCAATGATGGCAGGGGATGCATGCCCTGGTGGAACCTAACGACTTCATCCTGGCAGTCTGAATGCTCCAGTGTGGCTGAAGCTGTACGACTCATTTTGGGCATGAGCTTTCATGATCTTCATGCACAAGATTAGCCTGAGTTGTTTGTCTGGGGGGTGTTTTCTGGCTCTGAATGACAGGGAGCTATATATATATTTTCCTGACAACTCTGCAGATCGACCTGCAAATATAAGCCTGATCTAGGAAAGGCACTCCTGAGCTCCTAAATGTGTCGATGACAAGTCAAAGTTTAGAACATGATAAACAGTGCAGAAATAAAGTTTATGAAATTGTATTCAAATTCCTTGCCAACTTCATGCTTCTTTTTATTCTTATCTCTGATTTTTATTAGCATGTGTTGTGAATGTCTGTTTTCATCTGAATTCTCAGATAACTACTCATGCATAATTAAAAGTATGTTTTGTTCACTAATTGTTAGTAATCATGCTCTAATTCAGTATCTGAAGTCCAATAATAAATCATGGTCCAGAAAAACCACAACGCAATTTAAGCGAGTGAGTATATGTTGCAAGCAGCAAATAGTCAAAGTTAATAACTCACAGGCATAGACAATATTTTCCTTCCAAATCTTCAGGTGAGGACTTGGAAAATCAGAATATCAGGAGGAATCAAGATCAGTTGATGAATGATTTGTGAACAAAACCAAAAAAGCTCACGTTATCCCATAATTCATTCACAATGAATGATTCATCCACTCCTAGTAACGTCCATGCTAATACTTCATAGCTGACCCAACCAGTAACTCTATTTTCAGGCGTCAGCAGAGGTATCTCTTCACATGAGATCTTGACGAAGGTTCCATGCAAACAGGCAAGACCAGATTCTCCTTCTGGTGCAAACTGCTGTCTCCACTAGATCTGACAGAGCTATTTCAGTTTCATCAGTTTCTAGCTCAAAATCTAGAGCCAACCAATAACCTCAATTGCCACAGTAATAACAAAATATTATGGATTGTTTGTTTTATGAAGGAGATATGTTTATTAGCTTTTAATAGGTTTAATAGGCTTTGTGTACAGCTTTTATAAAGTTATGCAGCTTACTGTATATACATTCGGATTTCTGCAGTGTTTCCCACTTGTTGATCAAAGTTTTCTTCTCTTTTGTTCCCATAATTTCCATGCAAGCCTCTCTCCAGCACCTCTTCCCTTGTGCTACTTTGTCCTTCCAGTGGTTCCCTACCTACTTGAGCATGCAGCTTCTCTTTATCTCGCTGCCAGTGGTCTGTATCAGCTAGTGCAAATTGATATCTTTGATTCCTAGGGTTATCTCATGGTAGTCTTACCTCATGGTAGTCTGAATCCGTTGCCATGACATGTTTCCCTTCACATCTGACACCTGCACCTCATACACATATAACTTAACTTGTTAATGTTTCTTGTCTATCCTGTATCTGCCTGTGGGCAGCCAGTCTATTCTTCCTCCATATTCTGGGACTGGTGGAGACCCATGATTCAGATATGGCTTCTGTGAGGACCAGTACCGCTGTGCTTCAGAAACACTTGGCAATACTGCATTAACTATCCTCTCTTTTGAGGTCATGAAGACCCAGCTGTCCAGTCTCCATGCAAGCCTTGCTATTTTTAGTTTGGTGCCTCCTACATTTTACCTCTCACAGATTTTCTAACATTTTATTTCATTTCGTTACTGAAAACATATGGTAAACAGATGCCTTAGCAGGGCTCCAGGCACTCATCTCTTTCCAAACTTTTCAGGATATCTGGGAAAATTCTGAGGTTTATCCTGATACACGTTGCACTTGCAACTTATTTCAAGTGCTACCTTTTCAGTGGCGGGCACCCCAAACACCATCAATTTTAGAGATGCATCATTTTAAAATCAAGTTTCTGTCCTTATATTTCTTTCTTACACAGGCAATCTTGAAAACATAAATAAAATAACCACCGGGTTTCAAAACTGGTAGTGGCTGGGTATCGGTCAGAGGAATAAAGGATGATCCAAAGATCTTCTTTCTTCTTCTCACATGCACCTTTCAAGATTTGAAATTAATCAGTAGAGATTCATCTACAACAATCAGTTTACCAGTCCCTCCCTGAACCTTAAGTAATGCTTTCCACTCAGTGGCGTGACCATGGCTCTGTCTGAGATAAAAGGGAAATGACCTGAAGACTTGAAAATGCTAAATCTAGTTCTGCTTAAAAATTGCTAGTCCCCTCCTAATAGGATTTAGCTATTTTGCAAGGATTATGAGAGTGCTGAGTTTGGGCAGCAGGCCCCTCCTTGCTGTGGCCAAGGCAACTATTCCACGGGAGAGACCATCTTCCAGACCAACAGGAAAATGGGAAAGTCTTCAGTAGTGCCCGGGTTTCAGCTGTAACAGTTATTTTTCTCTTTCTGTCCTGGGTTCAGCTACAGCAGTCATTTTTTCTCTTTCTCAGTAGCTGGTGCAGTGCTGTGTTTGTGACTTTCAGTCTGGGAACAACGCTGATAACACCGATGGTTTTAGTTGTTGCTCAGTAATGTTTACTTTCAGCAAGGACTTTCTCAGTCTCATGCTCTGCCAGAGAGGAGGGGAAGCCAGGAGGAAGCAGAGACAGGACACCTGACCCAAACTGGCCAAAGGGGTATTCCATACCACAGCACGTCATGCCCAGTATAGAAACTGGGGGGAGTTACCCGGAAGGCCCAGATCGCTGCTCGGGTCGGGCTGGGTATCGGTCGGCGGGTGGTGAGCGGTTGTGTCCTCTCCCCTTGTTATTTCTCTTATCATTATTATTGGTAGCAGTAGTGATTTGTATTATACCTTAGTTACTGGAGAGCTGTTATCTCAACCCGTGGGAGTGACATTCCTCCGATTCTCCTCCCCATCCCTCCGGGAGCGGGGGGAGGAAGAAGTCGGGGGGGGAGTGAGTGAGCGGTTGTGTGGTTCCAAGTTACCGGCTGAGCTTGAACCACGACAAGTAGAACTGTCAGTCTCTGTCGTACACCTCTTTTCCCAGGTAGTAGCCTCAGTTTATACCATAATTCTTCCCTCCCCTTTCCCATGTCTTAGTCTTTGTTGTACTACCCTAAAGCAATGCATTTAAAATTAGTATTTCAGTACGTTGACGTTATTTCTGAATTTTTAAAAAGAGTATGTATGTTTTGGATAAAGATTATTTTGGTAAGTGGAACTATACATGAATATCAGCATTCTTTATTAAGGCTGCTTTGTAATTAATTGCTCACATGGGACCTGAAAGCCAGGAAACAGCATATCTGTTTTTCCTCTGCTCTGTCCCCTTCCCAGGATTCACTCATTCCAGAAACATAACATATTGAGCACAGAATTTAACATGTAATCATGTGCTAAGAAGAGAGTACTGAGAGCCAAATGTGTGCAAGGTGGCAGATTTACCCTTATGACTGGGTCTATCTCCCAAGCATGGAGACACCCAAGGTGTGTCAAGATCTGCTGCAGATATCAGGCATCAGGATGTAGATTAATTCACAAATGCAAATGTTTCATTTAGAAGCTATTTAAATGAACAGCCTCTTGAATTTATTGTCATGCTTTCTTTTTCCTTTCTCATTAAAAATGTGGTGCTTTTTTTGCACAAAGCATGAGAATGCTGCAATGGCGCCTTCTTCTGTATCAATATTGTGGTGGGTCAACCCTGGCTGGATGCAGCTGCCCAGCAAAGCACCCTCCTCAGCTGGGCACAGGAGAGAAAATAAAATGAAAGGCTCATGGGTTGAGATAAGGTCAGGGAGAGATCACTCACCAGTTACTGTCAAGGGCAGAACAGACTCAACTTGGAGAAGTGAGTTTAATCTGTTACCGATCAGATCAGAGCAGAATAATGAGAAATAAAAACTAAGTCTTAAAACACATTCCTCCCTCCCCTCTCTTCTTCCTGGGCTCAACTTCACTCCTGATTTCTCTACCTCCTCCCTGCCAGGGGAACAGGGAATGGAGGTTGTGGTCGGTTCATCACCTGTTGTCTCTGCCTCTCCTTCCTCCTCAGAGGGAGCACTCCTCACACTCTTACCCTGCTCCACTGTAGGGTTCCTCCCACAGCAGACATGCCTCCACGAGCTTCTCCAGTGTGAATCCTTCCCACAGGCTGCAGTTCTTCATGAACTGCTCCAGCATGGGTCCCTTCCATGGGTGCAGTCCTTCAACTCTACACGCCCTGCCACACCCTGCTCCAGCAGGGTCTTCCCATGGGTTCACAGCCTCCTTTGGGCATCCCCCTGCTCTGGTGTGGGGTCCTGCATGGGCTGCAGGTGGAGATCTGCTCCCCATGGACCAATGTGGGCTGCAGGTGGAGATCTGCTCCCCATGGACCTCCATGGGCTGCAGGTGGAGATCTGCTCCCCATGGACCTCCATGGGCTGCAGGGGCACAGCAGCCTCACCATGCTCTGCACCATGGGCTGCAGGGGAATCTCTGCTCCAGCGCCTGGAGCACCTCCTGCCCTCCTTCTGCACTGACCTGGGTGTCTGCAGGGCTTTCTCTCACACATGTTCTCCTTGTCTCTGGCTGCAGATTCATGTGCAGGTTTTTTCCCCTTAAATACATTATCCCAGAGGCGCTACCACTGTCTCTGATGGACTCGGCCTTGGCCAGCAGCAGGTCCATCTTGGAGCCAGCTGGCATTGGCTCTGTCAGACACAAGGGGAAGCTTCTAACAGCTTCTTACTGTAGCCCCCTCACTACCAACACCTTGCCACTCAAAACCAAAATATGTAGCAATCAATTAATTAATACTGAATTAGACTATTTTACTGTTTATAAGACATGCAGTGAAAGCTGATACGTAGGCTGAATGAAACTGCTCTGAAAGACATAGCAGGTGGTCAGGAAAGACTATCAGCTCTGAAGCCACAGAGTTCCTTCAGAAATGATTTACAAGTATCTTGTTCCATATTTTATATCAAAATTATCTGGCAAAAAAGAAATGTAAAGCAACTAAATCAATGACAAACTGACGGTTGTATGTGCTGTTTCTTTTTCCCCCTGATAGCTTGTAATGACACAAAATGTTCCCGATAAATGAAGGATCCATTTTTGTTGTCCATAGGGAGGAAGGGCTAAAGAAAATAACAACACACTGGCCATCATAAGTGATTCCCAAAGGATACTCAGTTTTTCTATATCAACACATAATGTGCCTTACAGATACAGCAGCATTTTTTTGTCATCTTTACCATGAAAGGCTAAAGAATACAGAAAATTTCATTACATCAGGTCACAAATGAAACTTCTGGAAAGAAGCAAAGTTTCTGACGTAGGCTGTTGCACCATTTCCACAGCACTCTCTTGGTAACGTGTCCTGCCTCAGTGTTCCTAGTCATCGTTTTACCATTAATTACCAAATGTGTGTGAGCAAAGCATTTGGCAGTTTGTATATTATAGCCACAAGGTGCAGCTGCAGACCAAAGGTGTTGGACTACATTAGGTGCAGAAGAAACCATGTGTCGTCCTGTTAGTGAATGCCAGCTCTGCCTGTAGTCCTCTCAGCCTGTGCCAGTTTCTGTTTCATCTCTGCCTACAGCATCACAGGGACCATAGGAGAAATGTGGCTGGAAAATAATGTGATTTCTCTTTTAATTTGATGAAACACTTGTATTGGTTTCTGTAATGTATGGATATTTTTTTTTTCCCTCCTGGAATCACAGTTTTCAAAGAAAACTGATTGTGATCACATGCATTAAAAATGGCATTTAACAGTGACTTTATCAAAGGTACTGGAATATTAGTAGATACACGTTATGTGCATAAATTTAACATGTTTCACCTTCTCTATCTAATCCAAGAGCTTCTTATTTTCCACCCACCCACTCAGGCACACAGTTATTCACTAGGTACAAAAATGAACTGCACACCTTAAATATATTCAGATTATTGTAAAACTGCCTCTACCTTGCTACCAGGATTGCCAAGGTAAAAATACCCATCTCTTTCTCAAAAGATAGATGGTGATAATATAGAAATGTTTCTACTTCCACAGTGCCTATACTACTACGAGGAGTCAATTCTATTTAAAAATAAATTTGCACTTGAACAGTTGCTGTACCTCATACGTGTATTTCACACATACACAAGAAGAATTGTTTAAAAAGTTATGGAGCTCTAGTCAAACATTTAGAAGTTAGGAAATAATAGATTCAGGAAGAATCTTCTGTGCCTAAAGAACTTACTCCACGCCCCTCCTTCCATGTAAGTATTACGACACAGTCCTTAATTACATGAAAATGTGCTTTTTTAACCTTAGGAATCTGCCTTGTTTAATCCAAAGAACACCTTTTTCTCTTCAAATTGTTCTACCTGTGCCAAGAACACCCATAACATTATTTAATATTCTTCCTGGCCTAGGTTTCTAGTAAAACAAAGCTTATGTTACGCTATGATTCTGTGCCTCGGAGCCCAGTGAGAACTTTAGAACCCACTGAGTGGTTTCAACCAAATACAAATAGAGGTTTTAAAGAAGAAAACCTTATCCAAGTTTCAGGGCAACTGAGGGAAGGTGAAAGCCCCATCAATGCCTCCACCAAAGTAAAGGCTGAAGACCCAGCTCTGCTGCCAGCATTTAGGAGGCTCAGCCCAACCTGCCTTCACCCATCCTGCTACACCGGGGTCACTCACATCCTCGCTTGGCCTCTTTTTTCCAAGCATCTTCATTTCTTTAAAATTGTTTTGACCATGTAAATGCTCTGTGTGTGGTACTTCATGGCTTGTGATAATGGGGATTACACTCTAATGCCTGCATCCATTTTTACACAGGTGAAATCTGGTTTTGCTCAATTGTTCTTTTTTTGGTATTCTCGTTGCCCTCAGCCTCTTGCTTTTGTCTGGCTGATCGTGTTTTGGCTCTTACAGTTCTCCCTCATCTTGCACGCTCAGTTTGCCATTAAAACTCCCCCTCTAAGCTGAATGTTTGGGCTGTGCTATTTAGGCTTGCAGCCGGAACTTTGTGGTAAAAATTCTACACCCAAGGCATGTCAGGGCAATTTCAGTATTAGGTGGTAAAATTCCCCTTCTGTCTATGCACACAAGTCACCATTCAGTCAATGTTTCCAACATCTGCTCCAGTCTCTGATATCCTTCAGTGTAGCTAAGATGGAGCTGGGTCACAGATCACAACAATAATGCCTATGTCAGGAAAAAAAGGAAAGTTAGATATAAAAGAATCAGCACACTACCTGTAGCGTGAGCACACTACACACCAGCCATCTCTGCCTAACATGCATCTTGGACAACGTATTGCAATTTTGCTAAATACTGTCAATACAGATGTTTTCTCATTGGCAGGAAATGGATTAAATCCCACTGTTCTTTTCATTCACTCTGCTTCCATTTTCTCTCCTAAGACAGAGGTTTAACAGTAGATGGTCGATAACCACTGGTGTATTCACTATTGCCACGCAATACATACACACGTATTATCACATTGGTTTTGCTGTGTATGCCTTTACTGTCACGCCTCGTCACTGCAAATGGTTAAATGAAGTAGCAGGCAGTGAAAAACAATGAAATCTTTCAGTTTGTCACTACCTGTAATATATCACAGCAAGTCTGCTTGTGTCTGTGAATATCCAACCCATCTCCCAAGCAACATCTTTTCCCCATTTCTAAAGGTCCCAGTGTTAACTATTTCATACACAGCAAGCACCTTTTCTTTCTCTCTCTCACTCAGTCTTTAGAGGCCTGATTTGATGATTTGGTTTGTATCCACATGCACTCAGTGACAAATATCACTCTGCCTTAGCAGAAAATGTCTATCGAAGGGCCTCAGTGAGACTGGACATCAATCTAGAGAAGAAACACTACAAAAACTACAGTACCATCATGCAGTGTATAGCAAAAACAGAACTTAAACTCTGAAGTACAACCTATGCCTTGCAACTGTGTTAAGATATTTTACTTAACTTCCAGTATGTCAACATTGAAATAGGACTTTTTTTATCTTAAATTAGTTAAATACTGGTGACACTGACATCAACAGAAAAATTGCCACTGACTTTGATAAAATGTGAATATTGAGAAATATACATTTTGGGCTTTTAAACCGTAACATCTGCATTCTTTGTGCCTTTTGTTAATGAAATAATAAATTGGTAAAAATAAAAACAACTTTATGTAGCTAGACATTCTATTGCTTCCAACTTCTTTCTATAACATCCGAAGACATAAAATAATTAAAATACAAATAATTTCTGTAATTATGTAAATCAAAGGAAGATCTAATATTTCACAATAAAATTTTAACTTTTCATACATTTTTCTTCAGAAATGTTACTCTATGTTGTAGCACAGAGTCTATTGATCAGTCTTTGGAAGTTGCTTCATCAGCAACTGGGTAGATAGAATAAAACTGGTGAAGAATGCACCCTGTAAAGCAAAAAATGCCAAACAGTGAGTCTCAAAACCTACAGCCAGTCTTGTCCTCTAAAAAGAGCCTGATGATGTAACAGGCATGATGCTGAGAACCTAAGATGTCCCAGCTAGATCTGTTTTTCAAATGGGACCAGAAGGTCTAGGGCAGCCTTGTGGAAGAGAGAGGAAGAACATACTTCCCACTTGGAACTGATCGTACAGAGGAAGTGTAAAGCACCATTGCCTTGCAATTCATGATCAGATCCAGGGCACTGACTAGAAAAAAAAAGGGAATGATAGCCTCAGATGTGCAACACATTCCTGCATTTTGTGCAAAACATGTCAATATTTTTGTTAAAGTGAAGAGCTTTGATGATTTACGTGTTATGTTGGTATGGTGATTCTCAGTGCTGTCTGCTGGTCCTTTGCTTCAGCTAAAGGTGGCAGTGAAAGTGTATCTTTGAAATCTCTCCCTCTCGTTACAGCACTGATACCATTGCTATGTATTAGTATGAGTACTTTTAGCACTGCTGCAGGGCTTCTAGGTCTGCTGGAGAGCAGTACAGACCCAGGGCATTTGGACAGTGGTAAAGGTGAAGAGCTTTTGGGGTGGGTCATACATAGGAGAACAAAGAAGTTGGGAAAGACAAGAAGGACAGGGAGATTAGCGGCAGAGTACTTTGAAGGTGGCAAGGCAAAGAATGAGCCTATTAAGAACAAGAAATACACGTAGGAGCGGGGGCTGGAAAATGGCAGATCCCTGCATCCTCATCAGGATCTCATCCTACTGCTCCATGAAAGCCCTCCTTCTCCAAAGGATGCAGAGCCAAAGCATAATCCCACTTTTGCCCCTTCTTTGTAGAACTACCTGTAAAGACAATGGACTTCCACAGGAAGTATTAGTCACATTATTGCTCCTCCACTTATATCTGCATGCAGCCTTTTTCCCAGGAATCACCACCAGTGGAGAGCCTCTGCTGCTGGAAATGGGTGTTGCATGAACAGTACCAATTGATGGAACAGCTCTTCGTGCTCCTCTCTCCTGCAAGGGAAGTCAAAGAGGGGCTGTAGTGACAGAGTGCAGGAAGGACAAACTTGTTCCCCTGAAATATATCTTGAAGATGGTCCTGAAGTGGCAGATGGATGTGTAGCGTAAGTTTTCCAGAGTAACTGTAGCCTGAAGTAGATGAATCTTGTTCATAACATTTGAACATCAAGCTCTACCGCGAGTCCATTAACCTGAACAGAAAGACTGAGGTTCAGCTGGTCCCAGGACATTTCTTTAGTCATCAGCTCTGAAACAGTCCTGAGAAATACATGGCACTTTCATATTCCAGGCAAACTTTCATCTGATCCACTCAGGTGCTGAAAGTCATCTTCAGGAGGGCCAGACTCTACTTTGACAACCCCCTGAGTCACATCCCCCAAAATAAAAATTTAGGTCACACAGCATTAGAGTAAAAACACAACAGTGTAAAATTTTAACGTTCACTCTCTGTTGGGTTTTGAACTATTTTCCTCCCACGTGTCTGCTAGACTTCCTTGACAAACAAATTGAATCTGGACTCACTCCTGTCTTCAGTGTAGTCCTTTTTCCTCACTGTTCCGGTGTATTCTGCTCTCATCCAAGCACTGCATCTCTTCTGCCCTGCTTCTTGTCAGCCCCCACATCTAGCAGCCCTCCACATCAAGTTTCTCCTGGCTATGTCTCTGAATTTTCCAATACTAGAAGTGAAAGCACTGGCAGATTCCCCCTTTACTCCCCAGGCCTGATGTTGAGGAGTGAAAGAAAGTACCAAAAGGAAGCTGATAATTTTTCACAAGAGAAATCAAGAAGGAGAATAACAAACAGTGGTGATCTCCTGAGGTGTTGTATCCCCTCTTCCTCCGAAATTTTGGTGTATCACTTGGGAACATAATGACAGCTATTTCTGTTGAGCCATAGCTCTGTTTCAGACATAGCAAGAGACTGGACAAGTCAGTAATAAGTATAGTGGTGGAGTGATGAAGTTCATAATAAAACCCTAAGATAATCGTAGGTACATTAAAAATTACAATTTATAAAAACAACTAAGAGGCCTAATCTACTACTTGCAAAAAAATGCTAAATAGTAGACTTTGCACTTACATCCATAGAAATGTTGTCTTGGTTTCTTTTTGAGGCCCGAGACTCATAAGAGCTATTTTGTATTCGTCACCTCTGTCCTATTCACTATGGGACTGCTGTCCAGCTCAGAGATGACCCTCAGCATGAAGCAGTCACGCAGACTGAAAATGACATCCAGTCAAGACTCTACTATCAAAGTGCAAGGTCGCCAAACACAGCCACACACCAATTAAAGGGGTTTTTTTCCCCACTGTTTTGCCTGTCTGCAGCTGTTATAGAAGAGAACCCTTCATAAATGATCAAAATCCACTCTGCGGACAGTATTTGCCACCAGGTTTAAGACTGGTAAAATAACATTCTCTGTACCACCCAAGCATTAAACTAATGTCCCTCTTAAGCTTCTCAGATACTCAGAGGTTTTGCACACAAGGAAACAATCTACATGCACAGTGGCCACAGAACATTAAGCCAATCTACTATTTCCAAGGTAAGAAATAAAGCCATTTTAGTCACGATTTAGGGTTTAATTCAAATCGTAATAATGCTCTTCTAAATAGTTCTTCTAAATATTAAACATCTTTAACTAAAAACTGTCTTTTCCACATTTGTGGATTTTTTGTTTTTTGGGGTTTTTTTTAAGTATTACAGATGACTGTAGCAGTGAGAACCTAGTATTTTAATGGCTCATCTAAATGCTAAACAAAGATGTAAATATTCAGTGTGACGTGCAGGGAATTAGTAGTAACATTAGCAGTAATGGGACTGGCACAGCTAATTCTCCACATAGCTACCTGAACATGTACCCCAAAGTATTCATCAAGAAAACCAAACTTTCAATTACATTTGAAACTACAATAGGCTTTAGAGGCTTTTTTTCTCTGAGGCAAAACTTTAAAGTAGGTTTATCTCTAAAGACTGAACTTCAGGGCTTCACAGCATTACTGACATTCGAAAAGTAAACAGAACAAGATTCAAGCAGTACTTATAAAAACAATCCTTACTGCGGAATTAAGTCTCTGGATCCTGCATGTTTGTTTATGCAGCATCTTCACTCTACTGTATGGAACTTGAGCACTTCACAGTTTTAGTGTATGCATGACACTGCCTGTGAGGTAGTAAAAAAGTCTACCTGACTTGACAATGGAGCTGAGGAAGGACCCCTTCAGCTTTGTATCTTTGACACTAGACCACCAATTTTCCTTTTCAAGAAGTGCTGAAGAGCACCTCTGCAGTAAAACTGTCTAGCAGGGAAGAAAGGAACAAGTTTGAAATGTGAACTTAAGCCATTTGTCTTATGCCAGCAGTCCCCCGCATGGCTTAGATACATCTATGACCTAGCAGGAAGCAGGAGACATTGAAGGAGTTAACTGTGACTACCTTCTCATTTTACGTTTTTCAGAGAAAAGAGTCTGAATTCTGCCAGAAGCAGCTTAAACTTTTCAAGATAATACCAGCAAGCATCACTGTAAAGATCCAGGTCATGAGAGGTTCCCTAGGTACAAAGGAATTGATGGATACTGGAAAGTGTTTAAGACAGAAAGAAAAAAAGCAGCACAGAACCAAAGAAGGTTCTGACTTGAGAAAGTGTGTTTTATGACTTACTCAGATAATGTTTCAGTTACATTTAAAATTGTATACCGCTTGCCACGTATCAGAAATGACAGATGCTTTCTAGCAATAGATGTTGAATTATACCTCAGCCATTCTTCCTCTTACTTCTGACTCACCCTGACTTCTCCTACCAAGAGCCACTTTCTTGTAACGCTTTGTACAACTGCCTTAATTATTACGTTGCCTTCAACCATTTTCAGTGTAACTTTATGGCCAGTTCCTAAGCTAAGTAGTCAACAATTATGTTGGCCTTCACCACTCAAAGCGAGACTCTGGGGTTATAATGGAGATTTGCAGGAAAACTTCTCAGATACGATTAATAAGAAGAAGAGGAGGGAAGGGAGAGCACATTTAATACTAGGAGCCGCTAGCAAAGCAATAGGCAACAAAACAGAAAATACAATTACAACATCATTAAATTTGCATTTTGCCCACAAATTCAATACTGTGTGCAGCTAATAATTTAAATAAATAAGTAAGCAAGTAAATAAGTAAGTAAGTATCAGAAATGGAAAAGGCCCAAAGAAAAACAGCAGTAAAGCAAAACTGCCTAGGTGACCTTACAAATGAATCTGAGAATATCTGATACACCACTGCTACAGTACATACTGAAAGCAGATCTGTTCTGAGTGGGAACGAAAAGACGTTGGGAGAAAAAGAACACTGATCTCAACGAAGTTCCAGTCATGGGGAATTTCCCAGGTAGGGCCACAACCCCAGAAACACTTGTTTTAATGTTTTACTTCCTTCGATTATGCCAGCAGTGGACAGCTAAGGCTCCCCAGGCAAAGTGCTACAGAACCACCTTCCCCTAAAGCTGGCAAGATGAGCTCCCACCAGCTAGCGAGGCTTGTTTCACCCTGCTCTTGTCAGTAGGGAAATCCTACTGCAGAGCAGGAGCTGTAGGTAGTTTCTGTACTTACCATCCTCTCTGTATAGCCTTTCCTTCGCCAGTGTTGCAGGGATAGAACAGCAGCAGCTACTGTTAACCATTTGTGCATTGAGGTCACAGTGTGAGACTTGTGAATGTGATGGAAAAGACTGAAATAACCAGTGCAACCAGTGAGAAAGTGTTCTCTTAAAATAAAATCTGCTTTACTCTGCTTCCTCTCCTCCTTTTACACCCTATTCAGTGCTACTGCTTCTGCAAATATGTTAATGTATAATAAACCTCTTCTGTTTCGTTACCACTTGGGAGGCTTACTTTCTGCAGTACTATCACAAATGATCCTCAATCAAATCTAAGCTGGTTTTGCAGCAAGTTACATTAAAAGAGCACTGGGTCAGAAGTCCACCCAGTAAACAACTACAGCACAATTTTTATTAACAGTAGCAAACAGTTTCCCCCAAACCAACCCACAGTATCTTGCTCACATGAGTCCAGTTTCAGAAAATGCTGCCACATATTCCACAAAACACCTCTAAAGAATTACTGAAAGAGTTGGAATTTATATATATATTTTTTTTTCACGGATGTATGTCAGAAGGGGATTTAATTTCAAACAACTTTTTGCTCATGAAAGACTGTGAGAAAGAGCAATATTCACTGTAAAAGAGTGATGGCTGTTTTCCATGACACAATGGAAACTTTATTATCGGTTCTTGCCAGCACAAGCTTTTTGACAGTGAAATCAGTGTATCTGTAATAATAATGCACTGAAAAAGGCAACAGAATTTGTAAACGTTCTAGTGGGAAAAAGATATATCTTTGGGAACATAATGTAAGTATCTGGGAAGTTCTGTATTTATTGAACAACCCTCACTGAAATACCATCCCGAGCGTGAGTTATTTGAGAGTCTGTGTATAAGGAAAGATTGCTGAGAAGAGACCTGTGCATGTTCAGTGAATGGCACGTCTAGATCCTGGTCTTGAATCCATGTGTCTGAAAACTATGAATGGTCTCACGTGGAAAAAGAAACTGCTGCAAGCTTTTCCTTAGTCGATGTACAACAGTTCTCTGCCTTTCTAGGACTCTCCTAGATTTTCTTCTACATTATTTATTGGTGATATAGAATGGTTTCTCTGATAAAGGTACAGGACTACACACAGTTTGAGAGGCCACTCAAAACTGATCACAGATGTGCAATACGGGTCTGAGCCTGTCAGCCTGTCTGTAGTTCAGGAAGTCAAACTCCATCTATGCATTAAGTTGGGTTTTTTTCTGAGGTATCTTTTGCCATCAGAGGTAGTATTTTCCCAGACCTGAAGGTGGAACTCTTGTTCCTTTGATGATTGTTACAGGAGTGACATAGCATTTTGCATTGTCATTTTTCCCTTGAGGGAATTTGGACTTCTCTGAAGTCACTGCTGGGTTGTCTGGGAGATCACATTAGCAATGGGAGTAGAACTGGACAGTCAGGCATGAACGTTGTGTTCAAAATGAAACATGCCAGCAGCACGTTGGACTAGCAGAGAGGTGGGACTAGCAGATCTCCAGAGGTCCCGCCCAACTATTCTGTTATTCTGTTTTCCACGTTGTTTTTATGAGCATTCTATTCTGCCTCACATGGAAGCTATCACATCTACATTATTACCTGTATCAACCAAACTTAAATTCAAATGAGTTTAATCAAGTATTTTTCATAACAGTGTATTGACTGGCTTTTAATTATTGGCATTTAATGACTGTATCCCAGGTCAGCACTTCCATGATTCTGCCCTATATCCATGTTAAACTGGCTATGCTAGGCTAGCCTGTGTCATCCTCTTTACGAATGGTTTGGGTTGCAAGGGACCTTAAAGCTTATCTAGTCCAGCCCCCTGCCATGGGCCCCCTTCCACTAGACCAGGTTGCTCAAAGTCCCATCCAACCTGGCCTTGAACACTGCCAGGGATGGGGCAGCCACAGCGTCTCTGGGTAATCTGTTCCAGTGCCTCAGCACCCTCACTTCTTCCTAATATCTAATCTAAATCTACCCTCTTTCATCTTAAATCCATTCCCCTTTGTCCCATTGCTACATGTCTTTGTAAAAGACAGATTTCCTGTAGGTCCCCTTTAGGGACTGGAAGGCTGTTGTAAGTTCTCCACGCAGCCTTCTCTTCTCCAGGCTGAACAAGCCCAACTCTCTCAGCCTGTCTCCGTAGGAGAGGCGCTCCAGCCCCCTGATCATCTTCGAGGCCATACTCTGGACTTTCTCGAGCATGTCCACATCCTTCTTTTGTTGGGGGCCCCAGAGCTCAGGTGCAGGACCTTGCCAGTGAAGGTTAGTGAAGGGAGAAAGGAGCTTCACTGCCGCGGGGTGGTCAGCCTTTGTCCCTTAC
>NW_009942198.1:0-223 GCF_000696875.1 Nestor notabilis | reverse complement strand
GGGGGGGGGCATCCTTGGTCCCTGACACATCGACGCCCTGTATCCTCAGGGTCCCACCTGGCAGTTCGGTATTGCCTACATTAAGGGTCAAGGCAATCAAGAATGTCGGTAGCAGGGAACCTAAGAAAAGTTCTTTAGATGATGATGGGAACACTTGGCTCTCTTTTAGAAGAAGAAATCTAACTTTGCACTCCCGACGAGCCCTTGTCCCGCACACCAGGTA